>NW_028327171.1:59813343-60114843 GCF_987537825.1 Furipterus horrens | reverse complement strand
ATTTTGACTGATTTATTTGCATGATGTTCCTAGTTAGAACAACTGGGTGACAGATATCAGGGACCTCTAAATTATTTCTTACAATTGCAAACGAATATACAGTTGAATCTTGATCAACACTGTTTGAACTGCAGAAGTCCACTTACATGTAGATATTTTTCAGTAAATGTATAGGAAATATTTTTAGAGATTTTCTTACTACCCTGAAACAGTTGTATTAGTTGCACTAGGTTGTTCTGATTACACATAATGCAGTCTATTGCTGCTTCTTCATTATCAATACATGAATCATTATACCTGTAAATAATTTAAAATTCCCTTTTGATATTATCTTTTCATTCTTGATTTTTAGTGTTAGTAATATGTATAACATCTACAGTGTTTTTGCATCAAGTAAGACATTCTTGATGTAGGTACTAACAGATGATTCACCTTATAAACAGAAAATGTAAACTTGATATTTATAAATATAGTACAGTACTATAAATGTATTTTTCTTACTTATTATTTTCATAACATTTTCTTTTCCCTAGCTTACTTTATTATAAGAATACAGTATATAATAGATGTAACATACAAAATGTGTATTAATCCACTGTTTATGTCATCAGTAAGACAATAGGCTATTAGTAGTTAAGTTTGGGGGAGTCAGAAGTTACACACAAATTTGTAACTGCACAAGGGTAGGCACCTCTAACCCTTGCAATTGTTCAAGGATAAACTATACAATTATTTCAAAATAAAAAGTTTAATTAAAAAATTATAAGGATTTCACAAATATAGAAAAAATATTTCAAAAATTTATATGGAACCATAAATGACTCCAAATAGCTTCAGCAATTTTGAGAAGGAAGAACAAAGTAGGAGGGATAAAAAATACCAGATATCAAACTGTACTACAAGGCCACTGTAATCAAAACAGTCTGGTACTGGCATAAGAACAGACATATAGATCAATGGAACAGAATAGAGAGCCCAGAAATAAGCCCATGTCTCTATGGTCAATTAATATCTGACAAAGAAGACAGGAGCATACAATAGAATAAAAATAGCCTCTTCAACAACTGGTGTTGGGAGAACTGGAATAGTACATGCAAAGAATGAAACTAGACCACCAGCTTATACCATATACCAGAATAAACTCAACATGGATAAAAGACTTAAATGTAAGCCTGACACCATAAAAGTCCTAGAAGAAAACATAGGCAGTGAAATTTCAGATAACCTACACAGCAATGTTTTCCTCAATATATCCCCCAGGGCAAGGGAAATAAAGGAAAGAATAAACAAATAGGACTACATAAAATTATAAAGCTTCTGTTCAGCTAAAGAAAACATCATCAAAATCAAAAGGGAACCAACCATATTGGAAAACATATTTGCCAATGATACCTTGGACAAGAGTTAGATCTCCAAAATATATAAAGAACTCATATTACTTAACACCAGGAAGACAAATAATCCAATTAAAAAATGGACAAAGCCCTAAACAGACACTTCTCCAAGAAGGATATATAGAGGGTCCATAGGCATATGAAAGTATGTTCAACATCAATAGCTATCAGAGAGATGCAAATTAAAACCACAATGAGATTCCACCTCACACCAGTCAGAATGGCCATCATTAACAAATCAACAAACAATAAGCACTGGAGGAGATGTGAAGAAAAGGGAATCCTTGTGCATTGTTGGTGGGAATGCACACTGGTGCAGCCACTGTGGAAAGCAGTATGAAATTTCCTCAAAAAACTAAAAATAGAACTGCCTTTTGATCCAGTGTTCCACTGCTGGGATTATACCCTAAGAATCCTGAAACACCAATTCAAAAGAACCTATGTACCCCAACGTGGTACATTTACACAATGGAATACTATGCAGCAGAAAGAAAGAAGAAACTCCTACCCTTCTTGACAGCATGTATGGAACTGGAGAGTATTATGCTTAGTGAAATAAGCCAAGTGGGGAAAGACAAATACCATATGATCCCATCTTTAAGAGGAACCTAATGAACAAAACAAACAAACAAAATAGAAACAGAGACAAAGAAATAAGAATCAAATTGATAGCAACCAGAGGGAAGAGGAGACAGGGGTAATGGGGGAAAGAAGGGGAAGGGTCTAGTCAAAAAACAAGTATAAATGACCCATGGACATGGACATCAGGTGGGGATTGACTGTGGGAGCAGGGGCGAGGGTGGAGGGACAAGGGAGAGAAGTGGGGGAAATATTGGAACAACTGTAATTGAACAACAATAAAATAATATATATATATATATATATATATATATATATATATATATATATATATATATATATATATTTAAGTATAAGGAATTCCACTAACAACTTGAAAGGCTGATATGACTTAGACAAGCAATACCCTTTAGTCTTGGCTACCTTAAGTGTCAGAGACATGATTCTAAAGCAGCTTGCCAAACTTTATCAAGTTGTGGCCCAGTAGAAAATGATAATTCTGAGATGACCAAGCTCCAGATCCATCTGGCTGCCCCCAAACTGAGGATTTAATAATATTGGCACACCTTGATTCCATGTTTGGTGTACCAGTTTGCTAGTGTCCTAGTTGAGAAGCTCCAGCCTGGACAGCCTACCATGGCTTTGAGAAGATGCCTAAGTGACTCTGCCATCTGAGCCCAGCACATGTCAGTTACAGAAGTTAGTATGGAAGAGTAAATAAATACATTTATTATACTTCGCTTCCACCAATATTACAAGGCTGACTAAATGACTTTATTTTGGAGAGAAAGAGTGTAATTATCAAATACCATGATAAACATTATTTTTTAATCATTGTGAACCCACAAATCCTTCCCTAAAACAAGCAATCCCAGTAAGGAATCCTTTCTATTTACCATCATAAATAGTTGAAAATTGTGCAGCATGAAAAAATTATCTGTATTGTTCAAATATCCATTATTTCCTTCATAACCATTGTCACCCTTCAAATTCTAACCTCACTGAACTCTTCCTAGACCACTACATAAGCCCTACATGCCCTCTTTGTTGACTTATCACATGTTCCCCCAGGCACTGCTTGCCATTTTATGTTGTTGCCTTAGGAATTGACTTGCATACCCTGGTAGTCCAATAATGATCTAGTGGACAAATTGACGATGAGCAAATGACTCCTCACAGAGAATATCAGGTTTGAACAATTACTAGCTATTATATATAAATATGAATTCAATGTATTAAATGTTTCTAAAAGAAGACAACAAAACTGGTTTTGATATTCAACTTACAAAAGCTCCTTTTATATAGGAAAAATATATTACCTTTTCATAAAGATGGGAAAATATATATTCCTTTAAACTTATGTCCCATTTCCCTCAACATAATGCTTTATAAATAATTTATCTTTATAATGTAGTATATATTAATATTTAATTTTATTCTAATTCGAATATAATATTCAGGGACCAGAAAAATATATGAATATATATATTTTTATGGAACTTATTGAAATCTTCAGAAGTCTACTCAAGTTTTATGTAGACATTTCTTATGCAACACAATTTTATTGTTCCCAATATTAGATTTATGAATTCAATATCACTTATTTTGAAAAAGATATGACTATAAATATTATTATTAATCCATACATCAGGGATACAAAATTTCTCAAATAAATAATCACCAAACACTCAAATATCAAGTCATTTTTTGTGACTAGAAGAAAATAACTCTATTAGATAAACCAGTTTTTAAAAAATAATAAGGAAATAGATAAACTTATCTTCTAAATGCCAAAATGTAACACTATTAAAACTCCAAAAATAATGTTTAAGGTATATGTAAAATTCAGCTTTATTTCCTTCTAAATTAAACTATTTTGAATAAGTTTACAGTAGTCCCTCTCTATATCGCAGTTCACTTATCGCGGCCTCACTGTATCGCGGGATTTAAAAAAATGTATTTAATTATTTATCGCGGATTTTTTGCTAATCATGGGATTTTGAAGTACTGTATATGTATGTTGTTAAAGTTACGTAGGTTTAAGAGTGTAGAATATGTTTAAGAACATAAGTAGTGTTTATAAAAGTGTGGAAAAGATTAATAAGGGAGTGGGAAAGGTTAATAAGGGACTGGGAACGGTGTATAAGTGTGTGGAAAGGGTTTATAAAGCTTTAAAAAATATATATAAATACTAAAATAAACGTAAGGTTCCTACTTCATGGATTTTCACCTACGTAGGGGGGAGTCTAGAATGTAATACCCATGATAAGTGAGGGAATACTGTATTATAAAGATTAACCTTCTTCACAGGCCCAAGTAACACAATTGTAACAACAAAAGCACTTCTTGAATTATCACCCAAGAACAATAAAGCAAAGCAACATTATCACTTTAAGATATTCACAAGTTTAATGAGAGTGGTTGTCCTTGAAGGCTAATTTGCTTTCGAACAGTTTATGTTATGAAAATGTTAAATGCTGCTGACCTGTAGAAAGACATTTACCAGTGAATAAAAACAATGAAAATCTTGAAGCTTGTTTCTCTTTCAAAAATGTGTGTGATACTTTAGTGATCAAGTGTCTCACAGAACATAGATTAGTACTTAGATTTCTTTTGAGCAGTTGGCTGTATGCTCTCATTCTTGACACTTGGACAAGGAGGGCCAATTAACTTTGTAGCTGATGCTAATACTTGCAGTATCTTTCTCATAAAGTGGAAGATGTTTTGTAACCACAGTTTTGTGGCTGCCCCAGTTTTCTGACCCATTAATCTGAAAGCCACTTTGAGTCTTCAGCAATCTCATAATTCTCCTTAAATAGAAATAATAATAGTATTTTTTAAATGATATTGCTTTGAGGTTAAAATTAGTTAATTTATTTAACCTAGAATAGTACCTGGAACACGGTAGAAACTTTTAAAAAAGCTAATTGATTTTATTACTACTGCCCCTGTAAAATTAAAAAATTAAAGGGTATGCAGGAAATTAGGCAGTATTCGCCTAAAAGCACTTAATACAAAATATTACCAAGGCAAAAAATGGATCAAGTGGCCTCTATCTTATCTTGATTCTAATCTTAAAATAGATTACTATTTATATACTATTTGTTTTCATTTTGGTTTCCAGGAAAGAATTTGAATCAGAACAATCTGTTTTAAATCTTGTCCCTTCTATTTGCTAGTTACATCGCCCTAATAAATAAAATTAATCTTTCTAACCTTCCCTTTATTCAGTTGTAAGGTAAGGATTTGGGGTTTGGTAAAATCCAAGAAATTAATGTGTGTAAATATTTGACAGATAACTTGGCCCATAATAGTTCTCAGTTACTAATTAACTACTTTTCCATTCCTGTTTCATTGTTTTCAAAGTACTGATCTGAAAATAATGATGACTTTGATAAGAATAAAGCAATTTTAGCTCAGTGTAACAGGCTAATTTTAATCTATTCTCAACTGCTTAAACTAAAGGAAAGCTTACAGTTAAGAAGTGATTACTCTGATTTTTCTATTAGCTCAGAAAGAATTAGGTATGAAATTATGAGAATTAGAAAGAAGTTTGACTTTTTAACTAAATTTTTATTTATATAATACACAGAAAACAAACTTGCTAGTTTTTTCCAGAAAATTTTAATAAAAATGCTTGTTTTACCTTTTCCCTATGAAATCCTTATTTATCATTTTTACTTAGAGAATTATCATACATATGACAACTACAAATATTTAATTCATCCAGGAAATCACTCAAGTTTTTTAACTCACTTTTTTTATGTTATCAAAGAAATGAATACTAATATGAGTATGTTGGAGAAATTTAGAGTAATGGAACATAACAGAAAATAGATCACCCATAATTTCACACTCAAAAGAACCAGTGTTCCATTTTTTCTTTTTGTGGGGGAGGGCAGAAAATCCAGTTAATTTTTAAATATTTCATAAAATTATCTCACATTGAAAGATAATGGAAAATTCCAGAAAGTAAAGATCTTTGTAGTGAACTGGTACACACAGTATGGATGTCTTGACTAAGGGACTAGAATAAGCTCCTCAGCACCAGGTCAGCCTACTGGACTGGGAGGAAATGAAATTATATGGAGGAGCTTATCACTTTCTTGGGTTGGAAAGGCAGGTGGAATCTCTGAACTACATAAAGTTAAATCATAATCCTTGCTTCCTTCTCTTTTGCATAGATCACAGAGTTGAATTCTGAGAAGTTAAATTTTTATGTGAAATATCATTATTACTCTGCATTTATTTTTCTTGTAGCTTTAAACATATCCAGTATGAGTGTGAGAGAGCTTACATTTAGAATTAAAGCAGACTCTATGGTTATATTATTACATATTTAACTATATATGATTATATATCAATCCTAGAAACAACTCTTCCAACCTTTCATTGGCAGGTTATTTAGAAAACAATGCTCGAGGTTTACCTATTTGTTGGGTCTTCTCTATGCTGGCACTTCCAGAGTTACTATGAGTTCAGGAGATGATAATGGATAGCTGAGCTATGTGCTTTCTCCACCTCAAAAGGGGTGTAAAACATACCGGGAATTAAAAAAACATAACTTAAAATCTTACAAATTCAAGGATCCTAATATAGATCCAGAAAGAGCTGAAGGTACTCCTTCAGGTACTGCAGGGTGACTTGAAATTCTCACAACTGCCCTCTCCCACTTTTCTAGTAAAATGCAAGTCACCTGGTAGAACAGAGAAGTGTTCTGAGTATGGGCCAGTACGAGTGTTCTGGGTGGCTCTGAAAGAAATACAGTATCTTCATTAAATATGGAAGCACTTGGTAATAAAATGTAGTATGGGAAAGAAGATAACAAGGCTAGGGTTTTATTTCATGTGGAATAAGATCAAGGTCATTAGCTGCAGAAAAATACGTTTAATCTAAGACTAAAGATGCTCTTTGGAGGAAATTAATCCCCCTGGTCCCAAGTTGTGTTTGATTTCAGACACTTCAACAGAAAAACAGCCATGATCTGGAATAAAAACACAGCACCATGTTTATCGTTGTCTCTCCCACAATCCAGAGCTCACCCCTCTCTTATTGTGAGGAGGTGAGAGCTACAGGCATCTGGAGAAGCCCTCAGGTGGAAAATGTATTTGCAAGAGCAACTTCAGCCCTGGGGGATGAATACTCATGGTCCTGTGAGACAGGGTGGTGCATCACAAGAAAAAAAGGCTGGGAAGGGCTTTAGGAGTATATTTTGGAGGGGAAGAAAGGAAGAAGTTATGGAACCAGGGAAAACATGTGGGATAAGCAATCAGGCCTTGATCCCTGTGGGGCTCAAAGGAGTTTATTGGCTGAACTAGAGGTATCTTCTTTTCTCCATCAAAGTCTACAGATTTATGATTCTTGCTAAAATATTTTAGAAAAATGGCTTAAATCTCCCTTAGGGTCCATCCACAGTGTTATAAACTAGAGAAAGATTGGTAAAGCAGAATTTGGGACAGAGAGGTGTACTTTTGTCCTGATTTGCCCCTCCAGCAATACAAGTAGGGAAAGAAATGGGGGCAAGTTCCTGCCCCTTAGATTATAGAAGAAAGGAACAGAGGCAAACTATAAACTTGGGTTAGGCATTGTGGCATCAGAAATCTCTTTCTGCTTTAGTTCCCTAATGACCTATGAGAGACAAGATGATTCGACAACTATTACTATTTTTCAGCTTTATTGAGATATTATTGACACATAAAATTCTTTAAAGTGGACAATGTGATGCTTTGATATACACATATGTGTGTGTTTATACATGTATATGTGTGTATTTATATATATGATTCCCACAATCAAATTAGTTAACATGTCCATCACCTCACATATTTAATTTTTTTGTGAGAAAAAAATTTGCTACTTTAGCAAATTTCTTTTTTTTTTTTTTTTTAATTTTTTTATTTTGGTTTTTCAATTACAGTTGTCCCCTTTTCCCCCAATTTCTCTCCCCCACCCCTCTCCCACAATCATATCCCTCCCCGTGGTCCATGTCCATGAGTCTTTCATACAGGCTCTTTAATTAAACCCTTCCCTTACTTATCCCCCTTCTCTCCCTCTCCCCTCCCCCCTATTGACTGCTATTCTGCTCTTTGTTCTATTTAGTTCCTTTGTTTGTGTTGTTCTTTAGTTTCCTGTATTAGGTGATATCATATGGTATTTTTCTTTCTTTGCCTGGCTTATTTCACTAAGCATAATTCTCTCTAGTTCCATCCATGTTGTTGCAAATGGCAGGAGTTCCTTCTTTCTTTCTGCTACATAGTATTCCATTGTGTAAATGTACCACAGTTTTTTGATCCACTCATCTACAGATGGGCACTTAGGTTGTTTCCAGCACTTAGCTATTGTAAACAGTGCTGCAATGAACATAGGGGTGCATAAGTTCTTTTGAATTGGGGTTTCAAGATTCTTTGGGTATAATCCTAGTAGTGGAGTCGCTGGTTCAAAAGGCAGTTCCATTTTTAATCTTTTGAGGTAATTCCATACTGTTCTCCATAGTGGCTGCACCAGTCTGCATTCCCACCAACAGTGCAGTAGGGTTCCCGTTTCTCCACATCCTCGCCAGCACTTGTTGCTTGTTGATTTGTTGATGATGGCCATTCTGACTGGTGTAAAATGGTATCTCATTGTGGTTTTTATTTGCATCTCCCTGATGGCTAATGATGTTGAGCATTTTTTCATGTGTCTATGGACCTTCTGTATGTCCTCTTTGGAGAAGTGTTTGTTCAGGTCCCTTGCCCATTTTTTAATTGGGTTGTTTGTTTTCTTGATGTTGAGTTGCATCAGCTCTTTATATATTTTGGAAATCAGTCCCCTGTCTGTGATGTCATTGGCAAATATGTTTTCCCATATGGTTGGTTTCCTTTTCATCTTGCTGATGTTTTCTTTTGCTGAGCAGAAACTCTTCAGTTTGATGTAATCCCATTTATTTATTTTTTCCTTTATTTCTCTTGCTTTAGGAGATGTATCCGTGAAGAGATTGTTACGTGAGATATCTGATATTTTCTTGCCTATGTTTTCCTCTAGGACTTTTATGGTGTCATGGCTTACATTTAAGTCTTTGATCCATCTTGAGTTTATTCTCGTGTGTGGTGTAAGTTGGTGGTCTAGTTTCATTTTTTTGCAGGTCCCTATCCAGTTCTCCCAGCACCATTTGTTAAAGAGGCTCTTCTCACTCCATTTTATGTTCCTTCCTCCTTTATCAAAGATTAGTTGACCATAGAGGCCTGGGTTTATTTCTGGACTCTCTATTCTGTTCCACTTATCTATATGTCTGTTCTTATGCCAGTACCATACTGTTTTGATTACAGTGGCTTTGTAGTATTGTTTGATATCTGGTGTTGTGATTCCTCCTGCTGTGTTCTTCTGTCTCAAGATTGCTTTTGCTATTCGGGGTCTTTTTTGGTTCCATATGAATTTATGGAGTATTTGTTCTAGGTCTGTGAAATATGTCATTGGTATTTTAATAGGGATTGCATTGAATTTGTAAATTGCTTTGGGTAGTATGGCCATTTTGATGATGTTGATTCTTCCCATCCAAGAACATGGTATTTGCTTCCATTTATTTGTTTCTTCCTTAATTTCTTTCTTCAATGTTATGTAATTTTCAGAGTACAGGTCTTTTATCTCTTTGGTTAAGTTTACTCCTAGGTACTTTATTTTTCTTGTTGCTATAGTAAATGGTATTTTCTTTTTTGTCTCTGTCTCTGCTATTTTATTGTTGGTGTACAGAAATGCCTTAGATTTCTGTATATTTATTTTGTACCCTGCAATTTTGCCAAATTCACTTATTATATTGAGTAGTCTTTTAGTGGAGTTTATAGGATTTTCTAGGTATACTATCATGTCATCTGCATATAATGAAAGTTTCACTTCCTCTTTCCCAATTTGGATGCCTTTTATTTCTTTTTCTTGTCTGATTGCTGTGGCTAGGACTTCCAACACTATGTTGAAAAGGAGTGGAGAGAGTGGACAACCTTGTCTAGTTCCTGAGTTCAGGGGGAATGCTTTCAGTTTTTGTCCATTGAGTATGATGTTGGCCTCAGGCTTCTCATATATAGCCTTAATTATGTTAAGATATGCTCCCTTTATTCCCATTTTGCTGAGTGTTTTCATCATAAATGGGTGTTGTACTTTATCAAATGCTTTTTCTGCATCTATTGATATGATCATGTGATTTTTGTCTTTCATTCTGTTTAGGTGATGTATTATATTTATTGATTTGCGAATATTAAACCATCCTTGCATCCCTGGAATGAAGCCCACTTGATCATGATGTATGATCTTTTGGATGTATTGCTGGATCCTGTTTGCCAATATTTTATTGAGGATTTTAGCATCGATGTTCATCAGTGATATTGGCCTATAGTTTTCTTTCTTTGTTGTGTCTTGACCTGGTTTGGGGATTAGGATAATACTGGCTTCATAGAAAGAGTTTGGGATTTTCCCCTCTTCTTGGATTTTTTGGAACAGTTTGAGGAGGATAGGAGTTAGTTCTTCCCTGAATGTTTTGTAGAATTCGCCTGTGAAGCCATCCGGTCCAGGGCTTTTGTGTGCCGGGAGATTTTGGATTACTGTTTCAATTTCCTTTTTGGTTATTGGTTTGTTGAGACTTTCCACTTCTTCTTGATTTAGTTTTGGGAGGTTGTATGTTTCTAGAAATTTGTCCATTTCTTCTAGATTGTCAAATTTCTTGTCATACAGTTGTCTGAAGTAATTTCTAACTATCATTTGTATTTCTGAGGTATCAGTCGTGATTTCTCCTCTTTCATTTCTGATTTTGTTTATTTGTGTCTTCTCTCTTTTTTTCTTGATTAGACTGGCTAGAGGCTTGTCGATTTTGTTGATTTTTTTGAAGAACCAGCTCCTAGTTTTGTTGATCTTTTGGATTGTTTGTTTAGTCTCTATGTCATTTAGTTCTGCTCTGATCTTGATGATTTCATTCCTTCTTCTTGCCCTAGGCTTTGTTTGTTGTTGTTGTTCTAGTTCTTGTAGCATTGTGGTTAGGTTTTTTATTTGAGATTCTTCTAGCCTTTTCAGATATGCCTGTATTGCTATAAACTTCCCTCTCAGGACTGCTTTTGCTGTGTCCCACAGGTTTTGGGTTGTTGTGTGCTCATTATCATTAGTTTCTAGAAATTTCTTGATTTCTTCTTTGATGTCATTGTTAACCCATTCATTATTTAATAGCATGTTATTCAATCTCCATGAGTTTGGGTGTCTTTGATTTTTTTCTCTGAGGTTGATTTCTAGTTTCAGGGCATTGTGATCTGAAAAGATGCTTGATATGATTTCAATTTTCTTGAATTTGTTGAGGCTTGTTTTGTGACCTATCATGTGGTCTATCTTTGAAAATGTCCCATGTGCACTTGAAAAGAATGTATATTTTGCTTCTTTGGGGTGAAAAGTTCTATATATATCAGTTAGATCCATGTGGTTTAGTGTGTTGTTCAATGCCTGTATATCCTTGGTGTTTCTTTGCTTTGATGATCTGTCTATTGTTGATAATGGAGTGTTGAAGTCCCCTACTATGAGTGTGTTGTTGTTGATATCCTTTTTGTGGTCTTCTAGTATTTGCTTTATGTATTTGGGTGCTCCTATGTTGGGTGCATATATGTTTATCAAAGTCATATCTTCTTGATGGATTGTTCCTTTAAGTATTATGAAGTGTCCTTCTTTGTCTCTTTTTATTGTCCTTGCTTTGAAATCCATTTTGTCTGATATGAGAACTGCTATCCCGGCTTTTTTTTCCGGTCCGTTTGCTTGGAATATTTTTTTATATCCCTTTACTTTCAGTCTGTGTTAATCTTTTGTTTTGAGGTGTGTTTCTTGTAGACAGCAAATATGTGGGTCCTGTTTTCTTATCCATTCCGTTACCCTATGTCTTTTAATTGGAGCATTTAATCCATTTACATTTAAGGTTATTATTGACGTGTATTTATTCATTTCCCTTTGTACCTCTGTTCCTCTCCTCTCTTGTTTTTTTCTTCTTTTTTTCTTAGAACAGTCCCTTTAGCATCTCTTGCAATGCTGGTTTGGTGGAGATGTATTCTTTCAGTCTTCCTTTGTCTGAGAAACTCCTTATTTCACCTTCCATTTTGAATGAGAGCCTTGCTGGGTAGAGTATTCTTGGTTGTAGGCCTTTGTTTTTCATTGCTTGAAATATTTTTGACCATTCCCTTCTGGCTTGTAATGTTTCTGTTGAGAAATCAGTTGATAGCCTTATCGGAGCTCCCTTGTATGTTATTTGCTGCTTTTCTCTTGCTGCTTTTAGGATTCTCTCTTTGTCTTGGAATGTTGCCATTTTAACTATGATGTGCCTTGGAGTGGGTTTTGGGGGGTTCCTCTTGATTGGAACTCTCAGTGCTTCTTGGACTTGCATAGCTTTTCCTCTCATCAGGTTCGGAAAATTTTCTGTCACTATTTCTCCTATCAGATTTTCAATTCCATGTTCCTTTTCTTCTCCCTCTCGTATTCCGATGATCCTTAAATTATTTTTCCTAATGCTATCCTGTAATTCCCTTACATCTTGTTCATATTTTTTCAATCGTTTTTCATTTTGCTGTATTGTCTGGGAGTTTTTCTCTACATTATCTTCTAACTCACTAATCCGATCCTCTGCTTCGTTAAGTCTGCTTTTGACTGATTCTACTGTGTTTTTCAGTTCAGAGATTGTATTCTTAAGTTCTTCCTGGTTCCTGTTAACAATTTCTATGTCTTTTTTTATGCTGGTGTAGTTCTCTGCCAGTTCCCTGTAATTTTCTTGGAGCTGCTGGTAACTTCCTTGAAGGTTGTCATAGTTGATTTTAAGGATGTCGAGTATATTGAGCTTCTTTACCACCATTGTTTTGAATTCCATGTCTGACATTTGGGCTATGTCTATTTCGTCTATCTCTCTTTCTGAGGATTCCTCTTTTCTTTTCATTGAGGGGTTATTTTTGCGTCTTACCATGTTGGATTCTTTTTGTTTTTTTTTATTTATTTATTTATTTATTTATTTTGGGGGGGGTAGTCTGCTTTGACTTCCCTCCTTTGTGGTGTAATATTCTTTATCGAAGGTCTGGGAGTTTCAGTGGTGCAGTCTCTTTGATATCCTGAGCCTGATGGTCTTGAGTTACCCTTTATGTCGTTTGTTTATGCTGTTCGGTTATATTTCAGATGTTCTTTGATAGGATCTTCCTTCTGGCTACTTGGCTGAGAGTCACTCTATCTGCTTTGTCTTGAGTTCTTTTGTGGATATGCTGTTAAAGACATAAACACACAGCCCAGGCAGGAGACCCACACCCTCAGAAAGTATCCCCCACTCTATCCTGCTATCGTTAGCCAACTAGCCCGTATTAATATAAATGTAAAGAGATTTGAGCTTTTATACTATAAGAAGAATAGATAAGAGTTGTTTTGGGGGAGGAAAAATATAATTTTTGATAGAGGGGTTGATAGCTTAATAATAGTTGAGACTGTGCAAGCCAGTTAGTAATATTTACATTGTATGTTAATAAAAATAGAAGAAAAGGATAGAAAAATACATAGTATAGTAAGAAAGTGGGATTGTATTGTATTTGGGTTTATATAGTAATTATATTATATTATTTAGAGTGATAGGGGGGCTAAGCTAGACACACAAACGAATAAACCACGATTAAAGAGAAAGGATGAGAAGGAGAGGTTATATGCAACACGTTAGAGATAAAGTTTGTTATTATTGGAAGAGGTGAAGGAGAAACACCCCCCAAAAAAATCCCCAAGAAAATAGAAGAAAGAAAAGAAGAGAGAAAGAGAAGAAAATAAAAAATTTACCGCAAACCCCCCCTAAAAAAAACCCCAAAAGGGAAGAAAGAAAGGAACAAAGAAAGATAGAAAAGAAAGAATAAAGAAGAAAGAAAGAAAGAAAAAAGAGAGAAAAAAAATTAAAAAATATATATATATATACCCCCCCAAAAAACCCCCAGGAAAAGAATAAAGAAAGAAGGAAAGAAAAGAAATAATTAAGAAGAAAGAAAGAACAAGGGAGAAAAAATTTGGGAGAAAAAATTTGGAAAAAAAAAATCGATGTTTTTACTCCGTTTTAGCCTTGGTGTGTTGCCTTCTTTTTCTGGGTCCGCAGCTGGTCTAGTGTGGCAGGTCAGAGGTTCTTGTTTTTTGCAGGACTGGTGTGCGCCCCCGGTTGCCGCTATGGTGCGCGCCCGCGGTTGCCGGCACGGCGCGCTCCCTTGCTGCTTGCTGGAGCCAGTTGAGGTGCCCTTGCGCGCAAGCCCCTGCGCTCTCGGGCGGCGTTGGAGCCCACTGCTGCTGGGCCGCGGCGGTTCCCAGTTCGCGCCGAGGTGTCTCTGCCCGCTCGGGCGGCCCAAGCGCTTTCCCCGGGATTGGCTCCTGCCTTCGCTGGGCCGCGGCGGTTCCCCGTTCGCGCCGAGGTGACCCTGCCCGCGCGGGCGGCCCGAGCGCTTTCCCCGGGATTGGCTCCTGCCTTCGCTGGGCCGCGGCGGTTCCGCGTTCATGCCGAGGTGTCCCTGCCCGCGAGGGCGGCCCGAGAGCTTTCCCCGGGATTGGCACCAACTGACCCCGGGCTGAGGTGCTTTTGCGCTCGCGCACCGCCCCGTGCCCTCAGTCCCGCTGAGCCGAGCTCCGGGAGTTGGTCTCTCGCCTCTTAGGGCAGGGCCAGAGACACTTGTGCTCAGTGGAATCGAGCGTCCGTGGGTCGCCGCCTCCCGCTGTTCCCGTGCTGCAGCTGCCCACCTTCCCTCACCCGCCTGGTCGGGCACAAACAGAGCCTGCGCTAGTGGTCTGCTTTCCGGCCTGGGGCCCTGCGCCCACGGGAGCTGTCTAGGGGTGTCTGTGCACAGTCCTCTGCGTGTTCAGTGGGCCCTCCCTGTGCCCGTTGGGGCACTGATCTTATGTCCGTTGGGGAGAGTCCGAGGGACGCCTGGACTCACGGCCCTGCGCACCTGGGCCAGTGAATGAGAGCACTTCCCTATGTGCGCCCCCGCGACCCAATGGTAGGGTTGAGGAGTGGATGAGCGGGCCTCTGCGCCTGGGCTCCTCCAGAACGGCCTACCACCCCCAAACTTTCCTCCCGTCTCCACCGTCCACTAGAGAAAAATATAAAGGAGAATTATGTTCTCACTTGCCCGGCAGCACGCTGTCTCCTGTCCTTCAGCGCCAATGCCACTTGGTCGAGTCCCGTCTCTGCCAGCGGGCAGAGACCCGCTCTCCGCCTGACTCCTCTCTGGGGTAGCCTGTGGTCGCCAAAAATCCTTTGTGTGCTTCCCGCCGCAGCTCGGGCAGCCGCCCCAGTCAGGAATCCCCTTTAGTCCCCCCTTTCTCCGCTATCCTCACTAAACAGGTTGTTCCCAGATGGATTTTCTCTAATCCAGCAGTGCCTTGGCTCAACTCCCGCCAATGTCCAGCTGCTCACTGAGATGTTCTGTCTGCAATTAGACCAAACTGCAGACGGGTCTCCGGAGCCTAAAACCGCAACCTCTCCTCACTCCTCCGCCATCTTACCTCCTTCCGCAAATTTCAATTATACAGTACAGTATGATCAACTATAGCCACTATGCTACTGTACATTAGACCCTCAGATGTTATTCACCTTGTAACTGAAAATTTGTACCCCTTCCCCATTTTTCCAAACCCCAGATCCTAACAACTATTAATTATTGAGCAGATGATCAGGTGATTAATTTTGAGAGAAAGTAAAGAAGGAGCTGAAGTATATTTAGCAACAACAAAACTCCTGCTTTATAAATGTGCTACGCCTGTAACAAAGACAAAGCTTTCAGAGCTCCTGCAACAAAAGCCAGACACTGAAATGTAAATACACTTTTAAGGTAGAGAGTTTGGTACACAGCTTCAAGTGGAGGTTTTTCTTCTTGATTACAACTCCTATGGGAGAGACCCAGTGAATGTTTATTTTATTGGAAATATTTTTTTTTTGCAGGAACAAAAAAGAAAAGATTGTATTCCTGCTGACTCAAGCTAACTTGATACTTTAATGTTAATTAGCAGATGAGAAATTTTAACAAAGTAAACATTAGGCAGAAATATTTTACATGGAGAAGAAATACTGTGCAGGAAATTGCACCAAGTCTCTTATTTGGAGCAATAACAAAATCTAGTTTGCGTATGTGTCTGTGTGCAAACTCTCCGGATAATATCCATGTGTAATTCCTTTTGAACAACCTCTTAGCTCTTAAGCCTATTCTGCTTTTTGTTCTATTAGGTGATGATTTCAAGCTGCACTGGAGCTCTCTAACAGGTTCCAACAAGACACATTCTGAGTTCTGATCAAGTTTGGTTTATAAAATTGGTGCAAATAGAGTCATCAAAGCCAGCTGCCTCCACACAGACTGGGATGCAATAGGGCCACATATTCTTTTATAAATTACAGGAAGTGTCTGAAGTTCTCACCTTCAGAATTTAAACGTCAATGAAAATATGTTGTCTTCACCTAAAAAAGTAAGTTCACTGTGAAGAGTCAGATACCTCAACTCATTTTTTGAGTTACTTACATTTACTTCAGGATTTTGAGAAAACAAATTCCAAGATGATTGTCGTGTTTTCACAGCTAAGAGAACACTGGAATGCATTTCTAAGAATCAACATATTTTAGCACTGTAGACAACATATTGTGATTTTTTGAAAGTGAATATTTACAACATAGCTCAGGAGCCTTAGTGCTGTACAACTCAAATTTGGCACTAAATAGGTATGAATTTGTTTTGCTATAAACAGGCCTCACTGGTTATTTGGACTGTCAAAATGGAGGCAAACTGGGTAGAAATGGGTATACTTAATAGTCACATTTATATTGGTGCTTTTTGTTTTTAATAGCTGTTACAAGGGACTCCACTAGCATATATAATTCTTTTGTCAGAATTAGAAAGGACATTTCTCTGGGTAGATAAATTACAAACCAAAACAAAAACCCAGGCTCTTTATCTGTTTTATATCCTACCTGTCTCTAATCTTTGACGTGGCTTTTCCATGCAGGCTCTACTTGTGTGCTCACATCTGTTCCTTTGAGTCAGTGGCATTGTCTTCATTTTACTGAGGAGGAAACTGCAGCTCAGCGAATAACTTGCTCAAGGACACACCTCTGTAGGTGATGTACTGGGTCTGAACAATAGGCCTGCCTCACATCAGAGTCTGTTCTGGGCAATACTGCTTTCTAAGAAGCTGACACAGGAATTTAATGGGATTTTATGCCTGCAACTGAGATAACTGGAATATTAATATTCACTATCATTTTCATAATGGCACAAAAATTGTTATCTCTGTGGCATTAAGTGAAAATTTCTCTGGGACCCCACTAAAAAGACTAATGGGATTAATTTAACGGGATTCATTCAAAATCAGGTTCAATAAACATTTGTTGCAATTTAAATGTGGCAAGTGTTAATTGATATGAGATGAAAAGTCCACCCAGCTAGACAAGGCTCCTTTTATCAAGCACACTCCACTATGTGTAGAGAGACATAAAGGACTGAGGATATTTGTGCCAGGTTTCACTTCCCCAAGTGGCCACACCCTATCTTCTGTTTGCACGTGCTCATCCTTAAGTCCATAATGCTGGCTTGCCACTCCTGCACCAAAGGTAGAAGAGTCCTATTCTTGTCCCCTTGAGCCTGGGTGGGCTTTGAGTCCATTTTGACTGAAAGTGCAGCAGAAGTGATGCTGTGTGCCTACTGAGGCTGCACTGTAAAATGCTAAGCAGCTTTCACTTTGTTCACTGGAACATTATCCCTTGGAGCCATGAGCCGCCAGATAAGAGGTTTAGCTATCATAAGTAAGGTGGCTATGTGGTGCATAGGCTCTCTGGCTGACAGTTAAAGTCGTCTATAAGTCATCCTAGTCCAGGCACCAGCACTGCTGAGACAAAAGCCTCCATATGATTTCAGCCCTCAGCCATCCTGAGTCTCTAGCCTTGGATTCTTCAGAGCTTCAGACATGGAGTAAAGAGATAAGCCATTAGGCTCATGGATCCTGCCCCATTCCCACAGGATCCATGAGCATAATAAAATTGTTACACTACACCATTAAACTGGGGGTTGGTTTGCTATATAGCAATAGTAACAGGAACATCATTCTCCCAAGAGAAGGCTGCAATTGTGTGAGGTAGGGAATGCTGTCAGGGTCTGCATAAGATGTACATTTTTGCCCCTCAAGCTTTGTCTAGCACTTTTTATAAAGGGGGGACAAAAAGACTTTGGAAAATTAGTAAACAAATCTACCAAAAAGGTCATATTGCCCAAGTGGTTTCTAACTTTAGAAACACTATAACAGTATTTTCTCAAACTGAACAAAAATATACATACAATGTTCTCAAAAAATGAGTATAATATGATTCATGAAAAACGAACATTTAAAAAAAAAATTCCCAAGACAGTGTCTCCTTGATATTGTTTCAAACACTAACAGGTGATGAGAAAGTGCTGTCATTATTTTTATTATATATTATTTGGAGCCTGAGTTGTATTTTACGCAGGATAGAAAAATCTCCATTTCTGCCCTCAGGGTGTACAATTTAAATCAGAGAAACATGATAAGTGTCTCTGACAGAACACAGAGTGTTCTGTTTCTTAATTTTTTAATTTTTTTATGCTGAGTTGGAAGTTCTCAAACAACCTAATCACTGCAAAGTAAAGATATCAAATAAAATGGAAGGCAATGACAACACTCCAGAGTTTCAAGTCTTTATTTCAACAAGATAACTCTGTTTTCAGTTCTTCATAAAAGAAGCCAATTGCCTTCTCCATAATAGTTATAAGAATTACAAGATGCTGAGTTCAGTGATGTGCAGAGAAGAGTTTAATGAATATTTAAAAAAAGACACATCTTTTAAACTTGGTTCTACATATGTTAAAAAATTAAAACATAATTAAATCTACTAATTGAATGCAAGGACAACTTGAATTAGTAATAAGCCTGAATCATGTTATGATAAGGAAATGTGATTTTATTACTTTACAATGACATAAAATAACTTACACAGTTAGAAAACTATTTCTCAGTGCAAGGTTTATATGGCTATTTATTTTTTAACTAAACACATAATTTTTAACTCATATAATTGATCAGCTGACCCCCTGCTTCACCCCTCTGCACACCTCCTGCCCCACGTTTGTTAAGAACTTAAGTTTGCTAAAAACTAAACCAATATGCAGCAAATGCCAACCTGTTCCTAGTTATCTAGTCTAGGAGGTATAGAGAATTCTAGTGAAAACAGAGACACTGCCCTTGCTCTCCAGGAGCTTAAATTCTGATTGAGAAACTATAAGAAACAATTGGTGTATAATTCTGTTTTGTGCTATAGAAATTCTGAGAGAAGTCAGAGCCAAGCAATTGCTAAAAGTTTTTTGAACAGTACTGCCTTGACTACATACAGGAGAATAGCAGAAACTATTTAAATTTTTCAGGACATGGAACTCTAGTTGGACAATAAGACATGAAAATCTTATTTAACTTAGCTTCTATATTGTACTAGTTTAAGAAAAACCTTAGTTCCAGGTGTAAATAAGGTCTAGATTAGCATTTTTTTAAGTATATTTTATGATTATATTGTTACTATAGTTCCAATTTTTTCCCCTTTGCTCCCCTCCGCCCAACACCCCCCTTCCCCAACAATCTCCTCCCCAAGTCCATGCCCATGGGTCGTACATACAAGCTCTCCTGTCTCACCCTTTCATATATTCTTCTTCTTTTTTAAAAAAAATAATTAATTAATTAGTTAAATATTTTAACAATAAAAAATAACAATCCCTCCCTCTCAGACTTAAGACCCTTTACAATCTTATAAAGGGCAATGGGCGAAGGTCTCGAGCTCCTCTAGTTGCTTCAAGCTGGACGTGGTCATCATCCTACCTACCCTTGGGTCAAGAAATCCCTAATAAGAGTGGGGGTGTGGAGGGGAGGGTGGCCTTCCCACAAGGGGAAGGATCGTGCAGACTCCAGGTTGGTTGGCTGTCTCTGGACAATGGCATGCTTGGTTTAACAGGCTGGCATCCTTGTTGTATTCTGGGGGCAACAGGGTTAAAGGACATCATTCTAGATTAGCATTTAGATACTAGATGATTTAATTGAAGCTATCTGAATTAATGAGATTAAAACTTTTTAACTTTATAATAATCACACACACACATACACACACATGCACCCTATATAATATGAATGATCAAGGTATCAATATTGATTATCATCAATTATTGATTATGGGGTGACTTGAATTCCTAGTGAATTTGGTGGTTTTCTTTGGGACATGATATTGGACAAAAATAATAGCCTTATACTCAAAAGACAAGCATTTGCATCCCGATTATATTCTATTAGTTTTGTGGTTGAGGAAGTCATATAAACTTCTGTAAATCAATCCGAAGTAACAATGGGTCTCTATCACATAATAAGATAGAGAAATACATTTTTTAACCTTAAAAAAATAAAATAACTTTATTCATTAGGAAATGATTTTCAAGTACAAGTTAAAAGACCTCTGAATCAAAGTTTTCTTATCTATGAAGCAGACATGATAATGCCCACCATAAGGAGTTTTTGTGAGGACTAAATGAAATAAAGTCAGTGAAAAAAACTAAAAAGGAAATTGATGCACAAACTAGAAGACATTATTTTGATCTTATAATTTTGTTTTCCAGAGGTATTAAGAAAAAGAACCCACCTTTTTTCTGGAAATATTCTATTCTGGAAATATTGAATAGTAGCAAATCAATAGAGACATATCGGTTATCTTCAATGTTACTCTCTTTTTCTGGTTTGTAAAGTTTTACAAAGATAATAGCATATCTTGATGCATGATGTTAAAAAATAATTCATTTTAGAAAGAGATGAAGGGAGAAAGAGAGAAACACCAACTTGTTGTTCTGTTTATTTATGCATTCATTGATTGCTTTTGTATGTGCCCTGCCTGGGGGTCAAACCTGCAACCTTGGCATATCAGGATGATGCTCTAACCATCTGATCTACCAAGCCAGGGTCTAAAAAATAATTCAGTAATTTTGAGCAGTTGACTAAAAATGGGTTTTAAGTTGCAATAAAATATAGAGTAATTGTCTGATTATTTAACATGACTCCTAACCATCTAACTTAATAGTCCTTTTCTCAAAGAACTACTAAAGAGTTATCTCCATATTGGTTGCTAGTGTGTGTATGGGAAAGGGGGGAAAAAAGCAAAGAACAAAACTTAATGCTCAAGAAAAAACTCAATCACTTTTTTGGGGGGAGCATTTACAGAAGTAAAGCAACTGAGTTTCCATCCAGGCACCCCACCCCACTGGGGTCAAATAGTTGACTTTGGCCTCTCATCATAGTTGGCTTGTATCTATCTTCCTTTGCACTTCCTTTTTTCCCCTTGGTGCTCCCTAGGAGGGGACACTGCACTCTGGAGGGCTGTTTTGTTTTTCTAAGTTGCCTTGAAGTCAACTCCATGCAAAGGCCACAAAACTTCCAAGGGTGGCCCTGGGCTTTCTTATTAATATTCACATCAGGATTTTACCCAGGATACCCCCAAAAGTGCAGTGGTTTCAGGTTCTTTCTTGGCTCTTTCCTCATACCAGTGCTCTGCAATCCTGAAGAGTAAACCTGATGTTCTTGTTTAGATGGCTTCCCAATGTGAACAGGAGAAATATCTCTTTCCTCCACAACCTGGAGCCAGTTTACCTTTCAGTGTTCCCTCTTGCCAACCTCTCACGCCTCCTCCACAATTTCCCCATACAGAACTCTCTGCTTCATCCGCTTACACCATGCTCTTGCTTTCATGCTTGGCTTAGGATAAACTCTCCTCCTGGAATGCCTTTTTTCTCTCTTCTCTGCAGAATAAAGATCTGTTCATTCCCTCTCTCTTCTAAAGCTGCTCCTCTACTCCCCTTTATGAAGTCTTCTGCACTTATTCTAAGGCAGAATTAGTTATACACATGTTATGGAAATTATATGTTTCTGTTATGTCACAACTATCTATTGATTTATGTGATAATTTTACTATTTTAACCAATAGAATGTAAGCATCTTGAAGAAAGAACTCTGCTTCATAAAATTTTATCTCTTTTCCTTCAGGGACTGGCTTGGTATCCATTATATACTTGATATTTCCTAAATATTGAATGAAGATGTTTTACAGCTTATGCTGAATTTATCAAAAAAAGAAAATGCCTCTTTACTAGTTAGACGACAAAGACACTACACTTTCCCTGCAGAGCATATGGGATCATGTATTTAAACATATTTTGAAAATCAGAAGGCATTGCACAAATGTCAGATGAGTTGATGGATTTATTCATGGAGAAGCAATGGAGTTTAGTGGTTAAGAACATGGAACTCTCTGCTGATTGCCCAGGTTGGAATCCTGGCTGTACCACTGAATAGCTGTTCACTCTTGGGCAACATAGTTAAAATCTCTATGCTTCAGTTTGCTTGACTATCAAATGGGATTAGTTCCTTTGCTAGTTGCTAGCGTGCATATAGAAAAAAAAATGATGACAAACTTTAATACTTAAATTACAACTCTGTCTCATAGGGTTGTTATAAAGATATCAATGGATTAATGTATACAAAAAAAAATTACTTAAACAGGCCTGGCACTCAACAAGTACTATATTAAGGGTAGACGATTTGTTATTGATAATGGGGAGTATTCATCAACAAAAATATTTATTGTGTCCACTATGTGATAGGCAGTGTTCTGTGTCAAACAGACTAACAAATAAAATATACATGTGCTATGGAGAAAATTAGGACAGAGTAAGGGGAGAGGAAGGAAGGGAATTGATACATTAATAGGGTGGTCAGGAAAAGCCTCTGTTGAAAATCACAAGTATAGCTGAAGAAAGATTGTTTTAGGTGGGAAAATAGCAAGTGACAGGCCTCAGGCAGGAATAAGGATGGAGAATTTGAGGAAGGGCTATTGCTAGTGTTGCTGGGAGTGAGTGAGCCAAAAGGTCAGAGAGAGCCAGAGGCTGGATCCTGAAGGGCATGGCAAAGCTTGCCTTATTATACACTGGCTGGCAGTTTATGAGTGATTGCTTAAGTTTAAAAGGCTTGCAACTGGAGCAGGAAGACTAGATATGAGGCTATTCTAGTAATTCAAACTCTGGTGCTAATAATTATTTTCCAGTGATATAAAACAAAAATGTCTAATGAACAAACTTTGTATGTGCATTGGTAGTGGTTGTTAATCTTTTTTTCTCACTTGAGACAATATATCAGAATCTGATTTATTTATTAAAATTCTCATTTGTTTTTCCAGTATTACTGATTAAAACTTGTTTAATGGTCTTATTTTCACATTTTCTAATATCTTTTTTTTTTTTTGCAATAAGGGAACATGTTTATTTTCTCATCACTGTATCTTCAGCACCTAGCACAGTACATGACATACAGTAAGCACTCAGAAAGTATATATTACATGAACAAATGAGCAGATTAGTGAGTAAATTATATTTGGAAGGAGAATTCATATGAGTTTACTGAGTGCGGATGGAGAATAAAGGTTAGAGTCCAAAATCTCAATGGGACCTTTGACACTTCATGAGTTTGAGATTCTGGAAGAAGATGAAGTGGTTAGCAATCAAAAGTAATGTGCATTTTATCTCTGGAAGCTAGATAGCACTTGGGGCTCCTGGGAATACCAGTGATTCTCTTTTCTGTACCCCAAACAGCAACTTCCTCTGCTTTTTCAGCAATAGGATTATTCTTGGTCATCAGGTATCCAGTCTTGACTTTTTCCCTCCCTCATACCACACAGCTTCACAGTGCTTCTTGCTAGTTTCTTTCTCTCCATTCCCACGAGGGCCATTTGACTCAGTGTATTAGTCAAGCTTCTTCTCTTTTAAGTTAAAGAAATTCAACTTATTTAGTTTAAAAGCAAAAAGGTAGGAATGTATTGGATCATGTATCTGGGACATGTCTAAATATAGAGGTCCTGCTAATTTAGAAATTGGCCACAGCTACAACCTCCTCAGAGCACTAGAGAAGACTGCACACATGTCACCTCCTCAGTCAGTCCCTGTTGGGGGGAGGAGGACAAGGCTCTGACTGGTCTGGCCTAGGTAACATGTTTACTTTGGTGGCCCTTATATGGGCAGGTGGTACAATCACAGAAAAAGTTCCACAAGGAAGAATTGTGTTACCAGGATGATCCGAGGTAGTGGTGCTAGCTAATCAATAACTATAGAATGTCTTCCTGCAATAGCCTCCTTCTTCCCTGGGCCAGGTGCAGTGGTGGGCCCCTTATCTACAAGAGGAAGGGTATACAGGGGAAGGAAGAATGTGTTAAAGAATCAGATTGCTTTGGTTTGAATCCTACCTCTTCATTGTCCTAGCTGTTATTTTAAACAAGTTAACCTCTCTAAATCCAATTTTCTTGTGATAAAACAGTGTTGTAAGACACTTAATGGAATATTATTCAGCCTTGAAAGGGAAGGAAATTGTGGAACATGCTATAACATGGATGGACCTTGAAGACATAGTACTAAGTGAAATAAGCCAGATGCAAAAGGACATATATTGTATGATTCCACGTGTAGGAAGTACCTAGAGCAGTCAAATTCATGGAAACAAACAAACAAACAACAACAAAAAAATAGAAAGGTGGTTGCCAGGGGCTGGGGACTGGGAATGGGAAGTTAGTTTTTAATGGATATTGAGTTTAACTTTGGAAAGATGAAAAGCATCCTGGAGACGGGTGGCGGTGGTGGTGGCACAGCAGTGTGAGTGTACCTAACACCACTGACTGTATACCTAAACATGGGTAAAATCGTACATTTTCGGTTTTATGTATTTTACTACAATAAAACATTGATGTAAGAATTAAATGAGACAACAGGCATTGTTCCTATTTTTGTTGCTGATTAAATGGAGACTTGGAGATTAAGTAACTGGCCCAAGACCATCCAGCTAGGAAGTGGCAGAACTGGACTCAAACTCAATACCTGGCCCCTGGGCCCCTGCTGTTTTCTATTACTCGATGTTTCTTTCCAACACACTGCTTGCTAGCTACTATTGCCTGATTGATGTTTTTAAATGAGTTACGTCAAGCTCCTGATTAACAAAACTTTACAAATCCTGGTCTAAAGCCCAAATGCCTCCTCCTGGCACAATTCTCTCTGCAGTCAGAGCCCAGCTACTTTTGTGGCCTTGTTTCAAGGTCAAGGCCCTGCTTTAACCTGTTCTGTGTTACCTATGTCCATGGCATATACTGGTTCTCCTGCTGGGGCAATGTTGGAAGTATTCACCTTTCATTCAGCTCAAGACCCAACTCCTCCAGAAAGCCTCATGTAACTTAAGGAACAACATGGGCACTTTTTCCCCTTAGCAGCCATAATGCTTATTATTTGATAGTAATACACAATGAATTAGCTTGGTAAAAGTTATTATCACTTCAGTTCATGTCTTATCTCAATAGCAGGCTATCAGCTCATGGAGAACAGGGATTGTGTCAGTTCTTTTTTTTTTTTTAATATGCTTTATTGATTATGCTATTATAGTTGTCCCCATTTCTTTTTCCTTTGTTCCCCTCCACCCAGTGACACCCCTCCCTCCAGTTGTCCCCCCTACCCCGCTTAGTCCATGCCCATTGGTTGTGCATATAGTTCTTCTCAACATCTTCCTGTATACTCCACTCCCTCCTACTATGTTTCTTAATTCATGTACCATCTCCCTCCCTTTCTCCCCTTCCCCCTCTTTGCTGATCTCCCCGCATATGTTGCCCATACCTATAATTCTTTTCCCACCCTTGTTGCCTACTTAGTTTGCCTTTTTTTCGGTTCCCTAGATTCTGTGGTTGGTTGTTGTAATACAGTTTTCATTTTAATGTTCTTAGTTTTGATCCTCTTTCTCCTAAACAAGTCCCTTTAACATTTCATATAACGGTTTACTTTGTCCTGGAAGCACTTCCTCTGCCCTTCTATTCTGAATGACAGCTTCACTGGATAGAGTAATCGCAGTTGTAAGTCTCTGCTTTTCAATACTTTGAATATTTCTTGCCAGTCCCTTCTTGCTTGCAGAGTTTCTTTTGAGAAATCAGCTGATAGTCTTATTGGGACTCTTGTACGTAATTCTCTTCTACTCTCTTGCTGCTTTTAAGGTTCTCTCTTTATCTTTTATTTTTGACATTTTGATTATAATGTGTCTTACTGTGGTTCTCCCTGGGTCCAGTTGTTTTGGAACTCCCTGTGCTTCCTGGATCTGTAAGTCTATTTCCTTCCCCAAGTTAGGGAAGTTCTGCTTCATTATTTTTTCACATAATTTTTCAATATCTAGTCCTTCTTCTTCACCACTGGCAACCCTATGATTTGGACGTTGGCTTGCTTATAATTGTCCCATAGGTTTCTGAGCCTCTCCTCATTTTCCTCACTTCTCATTTCCTCTTTCTGCACTGGTTAACTGCTTGTTCCTTCCCTGTGTTCTAATTTGTTGATTTGATCCTAGTTTTCTTGCCCTCACCACTAGTTTCGTATGTGTTTTTGTTCATTTCAGCAGGACTAGCCTTCATTCCTTCTCCATCTTGTTTAAAATCTACTGTTATGTCTGTAAGCATTTTTATAACCAAAGCTCTGAACTGAGCCTCAGAAAGATTTCCTACCTGCTGCTTCGTTAGATTAGATATTTGCTGTCTGGTCAGCTGCGTCATCGGGATCCGGGATCTCTATCATGATCTGTGCCATCCTGACTGTCTTGTGTTTACCTTTGCTTCCTGGGCAGGGCTGTCACACCTCATATGCTATAGGGGGCGGAGCCCCATGCACTCGTCACAACCAGTCAACCCTTATCATCATGCTGTGGCATTTTCTCTGGGGGCAGGGGTCTAAGATGGGTTCCTGCCATTCACTCTCTGCTGAAAGACCAGGAGCCTACTCACCAATCCTCACTCCCTCCAGGCCTCACAGTCCAAGGCAATGGAGGTCTCTCTTCCCCGACTTTGGAATCATAGGATGATGGGTCTGGTCTGCAGCCGGGAGTGCTCCCCAGGCACTTCTCACCTCCCCTTAAATATGGGTGTCTGTGCTTACCACTGTCCTGCTGCCATCGCTGCTGCTGCCGCCAACAACACAGCTTGATCTCTCCGCCCCGGCTTCACCCCACCTACCCATCCAGATGAGCACCACTTCTTTATAACTTCATTCGTTGGACTTCCATTTATTTTCTGGAACTTCTGGTTATTTCTGGTTATGTGGTAGTTGTATTCCTTCTTAGTTGTGGAGGGAGATGGAGCATGTCAGTCTAGGCCTCCATCTTGGCTGGAAGTCTCCTGTGTCTCTAATATCTTACTATAATATTCTGAATAAAATTTCCATAAGAAACAAAATGTTAACAGCTATTATTATATCTCCCCATTCTCTTTGCACTTATTTCTGAATTTAGTCATCAACAAGAAATGCTCTGAATGGCTTAAGATAACTTCAGGTTATATGATGAGTTTAGGTTAGAATATAAATGCTTTGATATCATTTATATTCCTTTTATCCTTTCCATTTTATTTCCTTTGATATGGTAACTCACTTCTTCAACAATTATCTCTTATTCAGCATTCTCTTTTATTTACACTCTTTCTTGCCATCTACCTACCTTACTCTCTCTTTTTCTCTCCCTCCTTCATCTTGACTGTCCCTACCCCTGAATCTAAGTTTTAGTAATGATTACTATTTAAAATTTTTCCATATATTTCATGTTTCCCACATTGACATGTTATCATTCTTTGTATTTATATTTCACTTTTTTATTTCCTAAAACTAGCTTAGATGTCAAGTGCCAAGATAATTTCTTGGTAAGCCCTTTATAAATATTCACAAGTAGGTTTTTATGTCCTAAGTGCTTACTGTTCAGTAACAACATATATTAAATGATGATTACTCCGCTGAAGTGTTGACCTTCCAAATGATCAGTGACAAATAACTCTCTATGAACTTTGTACATTACTGTATGTTTAGACTGTGACTTTTAGTTCAATCATGAGAAATGTTTATTTTCCCATCCATTTGTATATATAGTTATGCTAAAATATTTTGTTACTACTTTTTTTTTTTAATCTGAGCAGCTGAATAGAAGGAAAAAGAAAGAAAAGAGATGTATGCTTATTGTTATAAAGCCTTTGGGAAAAGAAACATGAAGATAAAGATTAACATGAAAAAAAGAATGTCAGCATGAGTTGACCCAATTCTATGAACTGAGATTGAGAGATCACAGAAGACTAATTCTGGGACAGATATTTAAAAAAGCCAGCTAGGGTTGGGCTAAATGTCTAAGCAGAATGCAAGAGGGATGCTCAAAACATTTTGCTGCCTTTTTTCCCCTGTTGCCACAGACAGCAGCATCTCACATAGGTACATAGAATGGGGCTGATTTCAGAGCCTCCATTCCTGAGTAGCAATTACAGCAAAACACCATCATGGAACAGTCTCCTTGGTTACACAGACAATCCTTTAAAAACTCAATTAGGTACATGGTGTGTGATAAGGGAGACGCAGGTTAAAAATAGAAGAATGAACAGGCTGACATAGAACCACCACTTTCTCAGCTGGTCAAGATGTATTCAGTTCATCTGCATTTCCAGTTAGATACACTTGTAAATAGTTCCTTGAAAAAATATTTTTTAAGATACAAACTATCCTTCTTCCACCGGTGGGAAGCTGACTCTCATTTTTAATTTTCCAATTCAAAACAATTGTTTCTAAAGTGAGGACTTTCACAGAGGTACTTCAATTACAAATGATTCTGTGGATTCCAAGATACTTGAGGTAAAGTGTTCAAAATATTTGACAGAAGGGTTGGGAAATTTGTAACCAGTTGGGTTAATATTAGTTGTACTTGTTTTCACAGCACAAATACATATGCCAATGGCTCAGTTAATTTCTAGTGCTATTTCTGATTCCTACCACTTTAGATAAAGCAGCAGTCAAATTTCAATAACGTTGTGTAATGGCTTCAGACAAGCATTTTTCACTAAAATAGTCTCAATCAGTATATATGTGTGGGGGTGAGCAGAGGTAAATAGATGGACAGTGGTTGAGTCTGCTAAACCAAAACCAAAACCAAAACCAAAACCCAAAACAACAGGCCCCCAAACAAACAAACAAACATAACAATGCTTCCAAAGCAATAAAGCACCAAAGTACTGACAATTCCCTGTGAGCAACGTGGAACATTTCCCTGAACGAGAAAGGCAGACATTTTTACTTTACACTAGAGAATTTCATGTTCTCTAAAATCCAGAATTACTGATCTGGGACCTTGAAATAATTGCTGAACATTTATTAATATATATCGTTAGCCCAGACTTCTTCATGCTAGAGGCTTGTTTCTAAGTGTCCTTGACCCCATCTGCTGCATATCCCCCAAGCATTCCAAACTCAGTGTGTCAAGAATGGAATCTCTTTTTCTGTCTGAAATTGGATCCTTCTGTGTATTTTCTCTCTCAATTATGTTACTACCAGTCACTCAAAACAGAATACTTAGCACATTTGGTTTATGCTTTTATATCACTCCCCATATCCAATTGGTCACCAAGTCCTGTGAATGCTTATTTCGCTGTTTCTAAAAACTATCCATTCCATTGCATTCCCTTTCTTTTCTTGTTCAGTGTTCAATTACTGACATGTATATATTTTTGAGTGCCTTCTATGTGTCAGGCATAGTAGAAGGCACTGGGGATACTGAATGAAGAAGACAATGTCTGAATTCATTCACCTGAGCAAAACAAACAAATGAACAAAAAAAAGTCAAAAAATTGGTCTCCCTTCAAATAGTACTCCTTATTGTTACCGTGGAGATCACTAAAATATGGATGCAAGACCCTCTGACTTGAAATTGGCTCTTCATCTTCTTTAAGATCAAACCCAATCTTTACACAAAATTCTGTAAGACCAGGTTCCTACCCACATGTCTAGTCTCACCTTCTCTCATTGGCTTCTCTCTCTCTCACACACACAATTTATGGTCCATTCACACTGAAACTGCATCATACTTTTTATACATCATGCCTTTTTACAATGCTGTCCATGCTGAGATATCCTTCCACTATAGTTCCATTTGAAACTCCAGTCATGCTGTCTTGGATCTATTGTTCAACAGGAAGCAAAAAGAGTGACAATGGAACTGTCTTATCCTTTCCCTTACTTTAAAGAGTTTTTCCAGAGTGGTTGCACTAATTTACATTTCTACCAATTATGTATGAGGGTTCCTTTTTTTCCACATCCTCTCCAATACTTGTTTTGTGTTTTTTTTTTAAACTTTTGTTATTGTTTATTTTTATTTAGAGAGAGAGAGAGACATTGATTTGTTGTTCTATTTATTTATGCATTCATTGTTTGATTCTCATATGTGTCCTGACCAGGGTTCGAACCCACACTCTTGGTGTACGAGGACAATGCTCTAACCAACTGAGTTACTCAACCAGAGCCCATTCTTGTCTTTTGAATGATTTCTATTGTAACACGTATGAGGTTGTATCTCATAGTGGTTTTGATTTGCATTTTCCTAATAATAAGTGATATTGAACATCTTTTCATGTCTTTCTTGGAAAAGTGTTTATCCAGATCATGTGCCCATTTTTTTAACTGGATTATTTGCTTTTTGTTGTTGTTGAGCTGTATAAGTTATTTATATATTTTGAATATTAACCATTTATTGGAAGTATTATTTGCAAATATTTTCTCCCATTTAGTTTGTTGCCTTTTTGTTTTATTGGTGGTTTCTTTTGCTGTGCATAAGCTTTTTAGGTTGATGCAGTCTCATTCATCTGTTTTGTTTTTGTTTCCCTTGCCTTGGGGATCAAGTTCACAAAAACACTTCTGATACCAAGGTCCATAAGTTTAATGCCTATGTTTTATTCTATGTATTTTATTGTTTCAAGACTTTAATCCATTTTGATTTATTTTTTATGTTTGGTGTAAGATATAGTCTAGTTTTATTCTTTTGCATGTCTGTAATTTTCTCAGCACCATTTACTGAGGAGTCTTTTTTTCCTCCAATATATTCTAAGTGTTCACTGACAGACTATTGGATAAAGTATATATGTGTGTATATATTATATATAAATATAAAATTTATAGATATATAAAATGGAGAAGCCATAAACAGATGAAATATTTATATTTTTGACAATATGGATAGATCTTGAGAGTGTTATGCTAAATGAAATAAGTTAAATGGAAAAAAAAACAAAAACTGTATGGTTTCACTCATACATAGAATATAAAACAAAAGTAACAAATGAAATAACAAAACAAAAACAAAACTTATAGATACATACAACAGAATTATGGCTACCAGAGAGGGAAGGGGATGGGAGAAGGTTGAAGTGGGTAAGGTGGGTCAAATATATGGTAATGGAAGGAAACTAGACTTTGGATGATGAACACAGAATAAAGTATACAAATGTTGAATTATAACCTTGTACACCTGAAAATTGTATAATGTTATTAATCAATGTTACTTCAAAATTTAGTTAAAAGATAAAAAAATAAAGGGAATGCTCCTAATAGATTATCATCAAGCATAAATTTTGCCATAGGTTTTTGGGTGGTTACCCTTTTAATCCTTGCTTGTTAATTACTTAACATGATATATACATGCTGTATTTCATTAAATTTTTTTAATTCGATTGAAATAATCTTTTTTTCTCTTAAAAATGTATTAATATAATGACTCATTAATTATTTTTATTTTCAAGTGATAGAAAATTTTTTTCTATTCCTGGGATGAACCCATTGGCACATAGTGTATTCCTTTCTATATCCATGACTGGATTTAGTTTGCTAACATTGAATTTAAGATACCGCTTCCTTGTCAGTTAGTGACACTGGTCTATTCCTTTTCCTCCTATAGCTATCTAGTTTGGCATTAAGATTACAGTATAGCAAGTTTATAAAATGATTGAGGGAACCCTGGCTGGTGTAGCTCACTGGATTGAGCATCGACCTGGGAATCAGGAGGTCACCAGTTCAATTCCCAATCAGGGCGCATGCCTGGGTTGCAGGTCAGGTCACCCAACTGGGGCCATGTGAGAGGCAACCACACATTGATGTTTCTCTCCCTCTCTTTCCATTTCTCTAAAAATAAATTAATAAAAAATCTTTAAAATAAATAAATAAATAAAATAAAATGATTGAGGGAGATTTTTCTGTATTTCAACTAGCTGAAATTAGTTAATATATTTCTTCAGTGTTTGACAGAGCTTAACTATAAATTTGTCTAAGCATAGTATTTTCTTTTGGGGGGGTTTAACTACAGACTTAGTTTTTAAACTGCTTCATCTGGAGCATAAGCACTACATTGTATTTTTCTAGAAAAAATGTCATTTATCTAAGTTTTTATTGAGATATAATCCACATAACATTATGTTAGTTTCATGTGTACAACATAACAATTCAATATATGTATTTATTGCATCATCACCACATAATACGCATATTGTCATTATAAATTTTACGATCTACTCTTTTAGAAACTTTCAAATATACTATACAGTGTTATTAACTATAGTTACCATGCTGCACATTCTGTCACTAGGACTTATTTATTTTATAACAGAAAGTTTGTAGCCTTTGACCACCTTCGCAGATTTCACACACACACCCCATCCTTACCTTTGGCAACCACCAATCTGTTCTCTCTATCTGTGAGTTGGCTTTTCATTCATCTAAGTTTAAAAATATACCTTTCATTCATCTAAGTTTTGAAATGTACTGACAAAAAGTTTTCAGGTCATACTTTTTTCCTGCTTTATTTACAATGACTCCTTCTTCTATTTTTTCCATTATTTCTCATTTTTGCCTTTTGTCTTTTTTTTTTTCCCTTGAAAGGTCCTGCCTTGTCTGAATTTTTTCTAATTCAGGTTTTCAGTGAACAAGCTGAAACTTTTCTCTTTCTTCCTTTCTTTTTGAAATATATTATCTAACTTATTTATTTATTTTACTCTCTTATTTTCTTTCCTGTTTTTAAATATATCATTATTACATCTTATGCTTTTACAATTTGCTTGTATTAACTATTGACTACATATTAACACATATTTATAAGGTAAGAAATATAATGTTATAAGAAACACTGAATTAAGAAAGAACATTGTCATTACCTCATAAATTTCCTCTGCATATCAGGTGCTTCCCTTGTCCTCTGAGAAAAGTAGTATCCTGAAGTCTATGTTTTTCATTTGCTAAACTTTCTTTATAGATTCCACTTACCTTTTCATCTTTATAAAAATTAAACCATATTATGTAAGGTAGTGCACCTTATTACTTTTTACAGTTTTCAGGATTAATGCAGATGGCTGTATGATATTGCATTGTAGGATTATGTCACAGTTTAACTGTTAACTGCTAATAGGTATGTTTATTTTTCACAACAGTGCAGCTGTAAGCATTTGTGTGTGTTTTTTTGCACACCTGGTTAAGTTTCTCTAGACTCTAGAGCCTTGAGTTCATACCTAGGTATAGAATTGCTGAATTATAAAGGATGTACTGTTCTCATTTTGTTAGATAATGCTAAATTGTCTTCCAAATTTCTTTCATCAATTGACTTTCCCTGGAACAGTATATAATTTTCCAGGTTGTTCATAATTCTCACCAAGACTTAATATTATGAACCTTTAAATTATTGCCAGTCTCCCCTGTGGGAGAACACCTTTTATTTTTGTTGTATCTTTTATTTCTCTGATTACTCTGGAGGTAGATCTTTCTCAAACGCTTAAAAGAATTACTATTTTTCTTTTATGTGCAATGTCTGTTCAAGTTTTTTACCCACTTTTATCAATTCCTTTCTTTCTGATTTGCGCTGATGTCATGCATATATTCTGGATACTAAAATTTCAGTAGTTATATATTTTGAAAACGAATTCTCCCACTCTTTACACTCTCTTTGTGGTGTCTTTTAAATAGCATAAAATTTTAATTTTAATGGGATCAAATTTATCAATAATTTCTCCTGTGGTTTGCACCTTTTCTCAATCCCATCAAAAAGTCAGACCAATACCATTATATACTATCCTTTAAACTAATTATAATTTTTATTTTTTTAAATTTAATCATTATTGTTTTTTTCCCCATTACCATTTAGTCCCCTTATACCTCCTTCCCCCAAGCATGTTGTCTATGTCCATGACTCCTTTTTCCTTTTTGCTTAATACCTCTACTCTCTATCCTCCCCCCTCCCACTAGCAGTCATCTGGTCTCCATCTATGAGTGTCTCTGTTTTGCTTGTTAGTTCACTTTGTTCATTAGATTTCACATATGTGTGAAATCATATGGTATTTGTCTTTTTCTGACTGACTTATTTCATTTACAGTAAGGTTCTCCAGGTCCATCCATACTGTTGCAAAGGGTAGAATTTTCTTCTTTTATACGGCCAAGTAGAATTCCAATGCGTAAATGTCCCATAGATGTTTTATCTACTTACTTATTGATTGGCACTTGAGTTGTTCCCAAATCTTGGCAATTGTAAATAATACTGCAATGAACATAGGGGTGCTTATGTTCTTTCAAAATAGTATTTTGGATTCCTTCAGATATATTCCCAGAAGAGGGATTGCTGGGTTAAATAGCAAATCCATTTTTAATTTTTTAAAGTATTGCCACACTACTTTCCACAGTGGCCGCACCAATCTGCATTCCCACAAACAATGCAAGGGTTCCCCTTTCTCCACTTCCTTTCCAGCACTTGCTGTTTATTGATTTATTAATGCTAGTCATTCTGACAGATGTGAGATGATATCTCACTGTGGTTTTAATTTGCATTTCTTTGATGATTAGTGACATTGAGCATCTTTTCATATGTCCATTGGCCATTTGTATATCCTTTTTGGAGAAGTGTCTATTCAGATCCCTTTGCCCATTTTTTGATTGGGTTGTTTGTGGTTTTTTTGGTGTTGATTTTTGTAAGTACTTTATAAATTTTGTATATTAACCCCTTATCAGATGTATCAGCAAATATGTTCCCCATTTTTTGGATTGTCTTTTTATTTTGTTGATGATTTCCTTTGCTGTGCAAAAATTTTTTAGTTTGAAGTAGTCTCCTTTGTTTATTTTTTCCTTTGTTTCCCTTGCCTGAGGAGATATATCCGATACAAAATTTCTATGAACCATGTCTAAGATTTGGCTTCCTATGTTTCCTTCTAGAATTTTTATGGTTTCTGGTCTAGTATTTAAGTTTTTGATCCATTTTTAATTTATTCTTGTGTGTGGAGTAAGAAGGTGGTCTAGTTTTATTTTCCTGCACATATCTGTCCAATTTTCCCAACACTATTTATTGACTAAACTTTGTTTATCCCATTGCATGTGCTTTCTTCCTCTGTCAAATGTTAATTCACTATAAGAGGGTAGGTTTATTCCTGGGCTTTCTATTCTGTTCCATTGACCTAGTGTGTGTTTTTATGCCAATATCAGGCTGTTTTGATTACTATGACTTCGTAGTATAGTTTGATGTTAGGCAGCCTGTTTCCCCAATTTCTTCTTCTATCTCAGGATTTCAGTTGCTATGTGTGGCCTCTTGTCATTTCATATAAATTTTTGAAATATTTGTTCTAGTTCTGTAAAATACATTGTTGGAATCTTGATAGGAATTGCATTGAATCTATAAATTGCTTTGGGTAGTATGGATATTTTTATGATGTTAATTCATCCTATCTATGAACATAATATGTGCTTTCACTTATTTGCATCTTCTTCTATTTCTTCTTCTAATGTCTTGTAATTTTCAAAATACAGGTCTTTTTAATCCTTGGTTAGATTTATTTCTAAGGTATTTTATTCCTTTTGAAGCCATTGTGAATGGGATTGTTTTCTTAATTTCCCTTTCTGTTAGTTTGTTATTGGCATATAAAATGCAACTAATTTCTGGATATTAATTGTATATCCTGCTACTTTAATGAATTTCTTTATCAGATGTAGTAGTTTCTTAGTGGAATCCTTGGGATTCTATATGTACAGTATTATGTCATCTGCATTAAAGATAGTTTTATTTCTTTCTTTCCAATTTGGATGACTTTTATTTCTTCTTTTTGCCTGATCACTGTGTCTAGGACTTCTAGTACTATTGAATAAGAGAAGTCAAAGTAGACATCTTTATTCCATTCCCAATCTTAAGGGGGATGCATGTGGTTTCTGCCCATTGAGTATAATGCTGGCAGTGGGTTTGTCATCTGTGGCCTTTATTATGTTTAGATATGGTTCCTCTATTCCCACTTGGCTGAGTTTTTTTAATATGCTTTATTGATTATGCTGTTACAGTTGTTCCAATTTCTTTTCTCTTTGTTCCCCTTCAACCAGTGACCCCACTCCCTCCAGTTGCCCCCCCTTAGTCCATACCCATTGGTTGTGCATATAGTCCTTCTCAACATCTTCCTGTCTACACCACTCCCTCCTACTATACTTCTTAATTCCTGTACCATCTCCCTCCCTTCCCCCCCTTCCCCCTCCCCACTGACCTCCCCCCAATATGTTCCCCATACCTATAATTCTTTTCCCACTCTCATCGCCTACTTAGTCTGCCTCTGTTTCAATTCCCTAGCCTCCGTTGTTGGTTGTTGTGATACAGTTTTCATTTTAATTGTTCATAGTTTTGATCCTCCTTCTCCTAAACAAGTCCCTTTAACATTTCATATAATAGTGGTTTGGATCTGATGTACTCCTTCAGTTTTACTTTGTCCTGAAAGCACTTTCTCTGCCCTTCTATTCTGAATAACAGCTTCGCTGGATAGAGTAGTCATGGTTATGGGTTTTTGCTTTTCATTACTTTGAATATTTCTTGCCAGTCCCTTCTTGCTTGCAGAGTTTCTTCTGAGAAATCAGCTGATAGTCTTATTAGGACCTCTTCGTACACAATTCTCTTCCTCTCTCTTGCTGCTTTTAAGATTGTCTCTTTATTCTTAATTTTTGACATTTTGATTATAATGTGTCTTACTGTGGTTCTCCCTGGGTCCAGTTGTTTTGGAACTCCCTGTGCTTCCTGGACCTGTAAGACTATTTTCTTCCCCAAGTTAGGGAAGTTCTGCTTCATTTTTTTTTCACATAATTTTTCAATTTCTAGTCCTTCTTCACCTTCTGGCAACCCTATGATTTTGATGTTGGCCTGCTTATAGCTGTCCCATAGGTTTCTGAGCCTCTCCCCATTTCCTCACCTTTTGTTTCCTCTTTCTGCACTGGTTGACTGTTTGTTCCTTCCCTATGTTCCGATGTGTTTATTTGATTCCTGGTTTTCTTGCCCTCACCACTGGTTTCAAATATGTTTTTGTTCATTCCAGCAGGAGTAGCCTTCATTCCTTCCCCGTCTTGTTTAAGATCTGATGTTAGGTCTGTAAGCATTCTTATAACCAATGCTCTGAACTGAGCCTCAGAAAGATTTCCTATCTGCTGCTTTGTTAGATTAGATATTTGCTGTCTGGTCAGCTGCATCACCAGGGTCTCTATCATGATCTATGCCATCCTGACTGTTTTGTGTTTACCTTTGCTTCCTGGGTGGAGCTGTCACACCTCCTATGCTATAGGGGATGGAGCCCCGTGTACTCATCACAACTGGATGACCCTTCTCATCATGCTGTGGCATTTCCTGTGGGGGTCCAAGAGGATTCCTGCCGTTCACTCTCCGCTGAGAGACCAGGAGCCTCCTCCTCCATCCCCACCCCCTCTGGGCCTCAGAGTCCAAGGCAATTGGGGTCTGCCTTCCCTGGCATTGGAATCGCAAACTGATGGGTCTGGTCTGCAGCTGGGGATGCTCCCTCGGTGCTTCTTGCCTCCCCTTAAATACGGGTGTCTGTGCTTACCTTTGTCCCACTGCCATTGCCGCTACTGCCACTGGCAGCACAGCTTGACCTCTCTGCTCCAGCTTTGCCCCTTCTACCCATCCAGACGAGCACCACTTCTTTATAACTTCATACATTGGACTTCCATTTATTTTCTGGAACTTCTGGTTATTTCTGGTTTTGCAGTAGTTGTATTTCTTCTTAGTTGTGGAGGGTGATGGAGCATGTCAGTCTAGGCCTCCGTCTTGGCTGGAAGTCTCCTATGTTGGCTGAGATTTTTCATCATTAATGGGTGCTGGATTTCATCAAAAGCTATTTCTTCATCTACTGATATAATGATGTGGTTTTTATCCTTCATATTGTTTATGTGGTGAATCACATTTATTGATTTGCAAATGTTGTACCAACCTTGCATCCCAAGAATAAATTCCACTTGATCATGGTGTATGATCTTTTTGATGCATTGTTGTATTCAGTTTGCTAATATTTTATTGAGGATTTCAACACTTATGTTCATCAGGGATACTGGTCTATAATTTTATTTATTTTGTAGTGTTTTTATCTGGTTTTGGTTTAGGATAATGCTGGCCTTGTAAAATGGGTTTGGGAGTCTCTTTCCTCCTGAATTTTATGAAATAGTTTAAGAAGGAGAGGTGTTAGTTCTTCTCAAAATGTTTGGTAAAATTCATCTGTGAAGTTGTCTGAACCAGGGCTTTTGTTTGTTGGAAGTTTTTTGATTACAGCTTCAATTTCATTAGGTGTAATCTTTCTATTCAGATTCTCTGATTCTTCCTGATTTATTTTTGGGAGATCATATGTTTCTAGTAATGTAAACATTTTGTCCAGGTTTTCCAGTTTGTTGGCATATAATTGTTCATATTTTCTTACAATCTTTTGTATTTCTTTGGTGTCAGTTGTGACTTCTACTCTTTCATTTCTGATTTTATTTATTTGGGTTCTCTCAATTTTTTCTTGATAAGTCTGCTTAGAAGTCTGTCAATCTTGTTTATCTTTTCAAAGAATCAGCTCTTGGATTCATTGATCTTGATATCATTTTTTAGACTCTATTTTATTTACTTTTGTGCTAGTTTTTATTATTTTCTTCCTTCTACTCACTTTGAGCTCTGTTTGTTATTCTTTTTTCAAGTTCTTTGAGTGTGCAGTTAGATAATTTATTTGGCTTTTTCTTTTTCTTTCTTTCTTTCTTTCTTTTTTTTTTTTTTTTTTTTTTTTTGAGATAGTCCTGTAATGCTATGAATTTCCCTCTTAGGATTGCTTTCTCAGTATCCCACAGATTTTGAATTGCTGTGTACTCATTTTCATTTGTCTCAAGGTATCTTTTGATTTCTTCCTTGATCTCATTGTTGACCCAGTCATTGCTTATTAACATGTTATTTAGCTTCCATGCCTTTGTATGCTTTTTCAATGTTTTTCTTGTGATTGTTCTAGTTTCATAGCATTGTGTTCAGAGAAGATGCTTGACATGATTTCAGTCTTCTTAAATTTATTGACACTTGTTTTGTGTCCTAACATGGACTATCCTAGAAAATGTTCCATGTGCACTTAAAAGGTATGTATATTCTGCTGCTTTGTGGTAAAATGCTCTGAAGATATCAATTAAATCCATTTGATCTAGTGGGTCATTCAAGGCTGCTGTCTCCTTGCTGATTTTCTACCTGGAATATCTATCCATTGAAGTAGGTGTTAAAACCCCCTACTATGACTATATTTCTGTCAATCTTTCCCTTTATGTCCATCAAGACATATGTACATATTTAGGTGTTTCTGTGTTCGGTGTGGGAAGGTTTACTAAGGTTATATCATCTTGTTGGATTGTATCCTTTTTCTCATATTTTCTTTCCCATATTTGTTTCTTACTATAGCCTTGGTTTTAAAGTATATTTTGTCAAATAGATGTGGTACTGCTACCCCATCTTTTCCCCCCTCTTTTCCATTAGTATGAAAAATCTTTTTCCAACCCTTTACTTTTTGTCTCTGTGTACCTTTTGATTTGAGATTGGTCTCTTCGAGGCAGCATATATATGGGTTTTCTTTTCTATTCATTTATCTACCCTCTGTATTTTGGTTGGAACATTTAAGCCATTCATATTTAAGGTGATTATTGATAGATATGTGTGGAATACCATTTTATTGTGAGACAGTTTTCCTATATATTTTTTTTCTTTCACTTTTTCTTTTTCTTCTTAAAGCAAGCCCTTTAACATTTGTTGCAGTACTGGTTTGGTGTAAACAAACCCCGTTAGCTTTTGCTTGTCTGGGAACCTCTTTATTTCTCCTCCGATTTTAAATGATGGCCTTGCTAGGTAAAGTAGCCTTAGTTGTAGGTCCCTGCTTTTCATTATCTTGAATATTTCATGCCATTCCCTTCTGGCATGAAATGTTTCTATTTGAGTAATCAGATGCCCATTTAATTGGTGCTCCCTTGTAGGTAACTCCTTGCTTTTCTCTTGTGGCTTTAAGGATTCTCTCCTTGTCTTTAAGCCTTGCCATTTTAATTATAATGTGTCTCAGTATAGGCTTCTTTGGGTCCAACTTGTTTGGGACTCTCTGAGCTTCCTGGACTTGTATGTCTTTTCTTTCACCAGATTAGGGAAATTTTCAGTCATTATTTCTTCAAATAGATTCTCGATCCCTTGCTCCCTCTTTTCTTCTCATATTCCCATGATGTGGATGTTGTTACGCTTAATGTCCAAAATGTTTCTTAAGTTCTCATTTTTTAAAATTCTTTTTTCCTTTTCCTGCTCTGCCTGTGTGTTTTTTTCTACCTTGTCTTCCAAAACACTGATTCTGTCCTCTGCTTCATCTAACCTACTGTGTATTACTTCCTGTGAATTATATATTTCAGATATTGCATTCTTTATTTCTGACTGGTCTTTTTTATGATTTCTATGTCTTTTTCCATGCTGTTGCATATCCTTATAATAATTACTCTAAATTCTCTATCTAGTAAATTGTTTACCTCTATTTCATTTAGTTCTGGAAAATTCACTTGTTCTTTCATTTGGGGTCTGTTTCTCTGTCTTCCCATTCTGACTGCTTTGTATTTTCTGCCTTAGTTTTTAAATTAATTAGTCATCAAACTGATCTGTATTTAATCTAATAAAGCTGTAAGCAGCCTGGCTAAGCACTACATGGTGTGGCAGAGTAATTTCTGTAGGCAAGTGTATTGCTTTCCCTCAGGCTGATGCCATTCAGAGAGGAGTGATTTGCTTGAGAGTAATGGCTCCTGCAGTAGGGGAATGACTCAGCACAGGGATACTGGTGGCTGTTCCTTCAGTTTTCTCCCTGAAGCCACTAACTCCAAACTCTCCTCAAGCATTTCTCGTCCACTCTGCCCTCCCTTTGCAGGCATCCAGGGTAAGTGGTTGCAAATAAAATTTTGTGCTTTGGCCCTTTAAGAAACTCTCTGTCTCTAGCCATCCCTCTCTGGGAGACAGAAACCTTACTGCTTTTCACAGCTGGATGTTATCTGGGTTCCTTTCTGGCTCTGGGGCTATAGCCTGGGGAGCCCAGCTTGGGATTTACTATCCATACTTCTCAGGCAGAACCCCTGGCTGCTAAAATTTCCCTCTGGCACTCCAGTTGCCATCCATGGGAGCTCAGCCACCCCTCTCATACTTCCTCTGCACTCCCTACCAGTCACATTGTGGTGAAGTGGTTTCTTTTGTCTGTCTGTGGTTACAAGGCTTCTCTTCAGCTAGTGTTCATTTGTTTATTCTTTATGATTTCTCTACAATTTAGTTGTAATTCTAGATTGACTCTGGGAGAAGGTTAGTGTAGCTTCCACTTAATCTTCCACCATCTTGGATCCCCATTAATTTTTAGATTTATGTTTCCTGTCTCATGCAAAAATTTTCTAATTTAGCATTTTCCTTTAATATTATCTGAAAAGAAACCAGAGTATAAGCATTTTCCTTTAATATTAATATGCATATTTAGTTTAGAATATTTATCTGGTGATTCCCACATTATTAGTTTTTGTTGCCTGCTGTCTCTGCTTTTTTTTCTCACTATTATGCTTTGTTTCCTTGTGTCTTTGTTATCCATGTATCAGAGCTGCTATTTTTGTTGGGTATTTTTCTGTAGGAGTTGTTGAAGACCTAGGAACAAGACTGGTTTGTTGTGGTAAACTGTCAGAGATGTTTTCCCACTTACCTTGTTTCCTCAGTGCCAAAGTTATTTTCATGGGTGTCACCTATATGTAAGAGTTTATTCTGGATAATTAACACTCATATTGAGAAGTTAGTCCTTCAAGGCCCCAATTTTATGGGGGAAAAGGGTTTCCTATCTTCCCCATCTTCTCAGATTATGTTATAGTTTCCTCATCTGAAAGTGGAGATATTAATAGCACTGAGAGCATTGGCTTTTGGTGAAGATTTTAAAATTAATATATGCACAAGTCCTAACATTTAAGAAGTGCTATGTGTTTAATATCATATTTATTTATTTATTAATAGTAGTGGGCCCTGGGTTTTGTATTATGCCTCCTGCCCCACTAAGCCACCAGTATGTGGCTGGATTATGCCTCGGTGAATGAAAGGCCTCAGGGCAAAAGTAAATTAGTCTTGCTTTCTCTACAGGTCTTGGCCTGGTGGTTCCTTATTAGAATCTGATTACTTTAAGTAACAAAATTATTTATCTATCTGTCATCTATCTATGATCTTCTGTCTATGTTTTCAGTCTTGGGCCTGTCATGTAACTTGAAACAAAACTCTATTTTTATTTTTGTTTTTATCCCTTTCTTCATATTTTCTTTCACTCACTGTATTATCTTTTCTAACTCTTGAAGAATAAACCTCTTAAGCTTTTTATCTTTTTTAGTATGTGTTAAATCTATGAATTCTTCATTTTTTACTACTATAGTATTTTTTCAAATTTGATGATTTATTAATGTTCACTTCTACTTTTTCTAATTTATTATGATTTGTTCTTGATTCTTCTATGATCTACAAATACATTTGAAACTTCCAAAATGTATGTTTTGTTTGTTATTTTTTTGTTACATATTTGTTTTAACTGAATTTGCCTAGAGAATGTCGTCTGTATTCTTTGATACTTACTAATGGTTGATAGGTTTTCTTTTCTTTATTTGTAACTTTTTAATGTCTTTATATGTTTATATTTAAACATATTTACATAATTTTATGTTACATATAGGTTAGTATATCTAAACTAACCTATAATCTCTTTTAATTAGTAAGTTTTATTTATTAACATTCATTCTGATTATTTATATATGGTTTAACTCTATCATCTTTTAGGATTTTTCTATTTAACTTGCTTTTTCTATGGTTCTTTGTTCTCTTTATTTTCTTTTATTAGTTTTTCTCTTTATTTTTTCTATTTTAATAATTATACTTAGAATTGAACCTAAATACTTAAAATCTCAAGTTAATATCACTACCCTCCTTTAAAAAAAATTAATTTCCAGAAACCCTAAATTTTGAGTCTTTCTCTTTTTCATATATGTTATTATTTCCAGCATTTTATCTCTAATTTGTACTTAATCTCCAGGTTAGGATTTATTATTATTCTTTTATCAATCAATACCTGCCTTAACTTTCTCTATGAATCTTATAGTTTTTTAATTTAAACCTAAATTTAACTGGCCTATGTTTATGAATTCTTTTTCTTTTTTTAAAAAAAATTATTTATTTATTTGTTTATTTTTATTTATTTTAATTTTTAGAGAGAGGGGAAAGGAGAAAGAGAGGGAGAGAAACATCACTGTGTGGTTGCCTCTTACTTAAGCCCCCAACTGGGGACCTGACGTGCAACCTAGTCATGTGCCCTGACTGGGAATCGAACCAGCGACACTTGGCTCACAGGCCGATGCTCAATACACTGAGCCACAGCAGCCAGGGCTGTTTATGAATTCTTAACAAAACCTTTTTTATACCTGGAGCCTACGCTGAGGGAAATAAGTTTCCTTGTCATCTCTCTGTGCAGGTAGATTTTTATTCATTCATTCATTCATTCATGCATTCGTTCATTCATATATTTTTAGTTTTCACTGAGACTACAGCTCTTGGAGGGCCTTGCTTTTTAGGCACATTTGCTCCAGTTCCTTGTATTTCTTGGACTTAGGGCTTCACCCCCATCCCCCACCCCCTACCAGCCCTTTCTTGCTGACATCATCTTTTCTCCAGGATATTTCTGAATCCATTTGTTTTCATTTTTCTGGAGTTTACTCTCATCCTTGATATTAGCACCTGGGGATTTCCCTTACTTTCTTATTGATCAGGAATTCTTTAATACTTCAGAAATTATTTTATACTTTCTCAGGATTTCTATATGCTTCATTGTTTGAAGGTTTTTAGATTATTTAGTCTACCATATTTTCATAAACAGAAGTTATAGTCATGTTTTCTTTTATTCCTTCTCATTCTCCTTTTTCTTCCTTTTATAACTCCAGTTTGATCCCTTAAATAGGCTACAGGTGATTTGAAGATGCAGGAGTATTTGGCAAATATGTGTAAACCTGGGCTTTTGATTTGCTGTTTAGTCAAGGGAATTAATGGAGGCAGATAACTTTATTATTATTATGAAATTGTCCTTGACCGAAAAGACATGTGCCACCAGCTCACTATATCCATTAAAGCTTCTTGCAATGATAATGCATTTCAATTTTGTTTTTGCCCATATTTCTCATTGCTTCTTCCTCTCTATTTTTCCAATGGCTAGCACAATTTCTGGTAAGTAATTGGTGTTAGTTTTGCTAAAATACTGCATGGGTAAATAGACTCCCAATATAAATATATAAACTGGACTAAGTAAGAAAGTAAAGGGATGAAGTTTTTTCTTTCTACCTCAGTACTGAAATGGTAAATTGTTTAAACAAATCATCCTACATCACTTGAGTTCTAGCTCTAATATAATAACTCACAGAACATTGCATTCAGTGGGAATCATACCTCTAATATAATAATACATAGAACATTGCATTCAATGGGAATCATACCTTTGTTTGAGACCACAAAGTATCTCAAACCTCAGAATTTTATTTCCTGTATTAACTATTTTTAAACTTCAGATCTACATAGTAATTTTCACTAACTTAGCACCGATTGAAATAGTGAACTAGAAATAACTTATTGTAAGCTAGATTGAGTCACATTTTGTTAACTCACATCCTTTAACAGAACATATTTTAAATCATTAAAAAATATATTAGAGACTTGGTCAGGTAGGTAGTCAATGAATATTAATTGAATCTGGCCATTCAAACAGATAAATGTGAAAAAATAATTATTCTGATTATAATCAAAGAGGATGTATGTTACAAAAACATATTTTAAAGTATTCTAAAGTTAAAACTGACAATCCTCAAAGTCAGCATTTTAAGAACATTTAAATTTGATTCCTACTCCTGATGCTTGATATTAAAATGTAAATATTTCAGAAAGCCAAATGCAGTTTTTTCTACAGTACTGTTCATTTTATCAATTACTACTTATTGTAAGAGGTATTTGTAATAAAAAGATCCTGAAACTTATTAATACTTAAAATAGAACAAGAAGCAAATGAAGTAACAGGATATGTATGTCAAATGTGATTAGAATAAATATGATTTAAATCAAAATCCCAACATGAAATATATTTCAAAGCCTCCAATTTTTGTTGCTCTTTAAAATTTCCTTCACAGTAAGTAATGTCGACAGTCATTGCAATTGCCGTAATGAAACATAACCTCAATTATTTTTGTCATTTGTTTGTTTACTAAAGAGCCTTTGATTTGACATTAAGCCAGGTATTTTTATTAGACAAAAAAACCCTAACCACTGTAAGTACTTCAATGTACAACTTTTCCATCTACAAAGTTCTTTCCTATACAGATGAGATTCATCTGATTCCTCACTAAAATTGTTACGTAGAATGGGTGACCAGGAGGGAAATAAAGGGAGGGCCCTCATCATTGCAATCTAACAAAGAACTTAACACAGGAGGCTAAAAGCAAAGGAAGACGTGTCTCAGCTGCTGACCCAGTAATCCAGAGCCTGGTCTGATAAGGCTGCCAGGCATTCTGAACAACACAAGTAAACTATGATAGTGCAAGAGGGAAGCTCTTGAAAGTCTGTGTGTATCATCTCCACTAGCTGGGAAAAGGAAAACCTTGAGCCTGTGCATTCATCCCAAGGCCTAGAAGGGGGAGGAGAAGCGGGACTACAGTGCCCAAAGCGGGGAAAAAAACAACTTTGGTTAACTGCCTGCCTCTCATTATGTATGCAAAATGAACAAATCGAGTCTACAGCAAGATAAGAATTCCAGCTGACAGATACCTATACATACCTACGTTTGGGTAGTCATGTCCCACTGTGGGAAAGCTGGCACCACCTTTACCCATCCATCCATTAAAGTTCAACTGCCCCACCCCATCTCACCAACTATATAAGTCCTCAGAACAAAGGACTCTCTCTCTTGGCCCTTTCTTGCCACATGGGAGGCCCCTGGCCAGCAGGCCACCAGGTGCTGGCCACCTTTGCTTTTGCCACTGTTGCTTTTGCTTTCCTGTTAGAACTTAGCACTGATAAGCTTTGCTTGCACATTAGGAGGCTTGCTGATCTGTAATTCTTTATTGTGTCAGCAAGAAGAACCAAGTTTCTGGGAGTTACTCCTGCAATACCCGAGGAACTTAAAAAGTACCAACTCCACAGCCCCGCCCCCATTAAATTCAATTAAATTTTATTCTCATAAATGTTCTGTTGATAATGCATACTGAGTTGGCAAGATTTTTATAACAATTAATATCTTGAAGAACATGAAGTGAAGCATTTTACTGAGGTCACGTGTGTATTATAATGATGCTAGCTCTGAATAGGATGCCTGGTGCAGGTGAGGGCAATTCAAGTGCTTAGACTAAGTCAAGGTGGGATAATGAGGCCCTTATTTACAAGTGAGTGGGAGTTTGAGAAATAGACAGTACTTGGGTCGGTATATATTTTGGTATTTTTTAAATAGCAATTCATTATCAAAGTAGTTTGATTTATTAATTTTCCTTGTCCTCCTCTCCTTCCTTTTGGTTAGAAAAGGAAAAGATTGACATGTAGGTTTTCCAAACTGAGGTAGCCAATGGACCATAAGTGGATTTGTTAGAATTATTACAAGGTTTAGGGTTTGTTTGTTTTTCTTTCCTTTTTATGGGGAGAGGAAAGTTTTCTGATTAAAAATAGAAAAGCACAAGAAAATATTTTAAATAGGGTACTGTCAGGTCCTAGGCAGATGAGAGATGAAGAAGAAAAGGTTGTAATATAGTGAAACATTTAGATCCATGAAGAAATTAATATTTAAGATTAAATACATAATGCAAGAAAAAGGTTTTACAAAATATAGGGAAGGAATTTGCTCAGCTCTGTAAATTTTGTTTCTCCACCTTATGAAATTTTTCAAAAATGATAGGCATGTTAAAGTGTGTTTATCCATTCTATTTGCTTTCTGGCATGTTTCCTAATTTTTTGTCCTGAAAGACCCCTCATACTATTATAATATTTATGGTGGACCTGAGATTTAAAGTTAAGAGAATGTCTATGTATTCCCATGTGATGAAAAAGCATAAAACATAGATTCCCTTTCCTTTGACTATGGACCAGTAAGGCAATTCCTTGGTAATAACTCATCACACAAGAGTAATTTTTCATCTTAAAATTATATGCATTGGCATTCTTGGCTACCCTTTATCTCAATTGGAAGGAAGAGATATGGAGAATGACCATATATATAAAATTACTAGATGCTATTGTTATTGAATATTCATAAATGGTTTGTTATATTGTTAAAAGTGTTGATTCCTTTAAATGTAATTTTATATTAAAACCCCATTTGGGACTATATAATATGAAGAAGTAACCATTAGATAGTAATGCACAGTAAGATGGTAATAGACACTTTTAATAAACTTAAAAAAAAACAATTGGAATGAACTTTCAAGTTGGATAAGGAGTTAGGAATTTTCCTTTCTAACAAGCACTGGGCTAGATACCCAGATGACTAAATCACAGTTCCCATTCATAAGGTGCTCACAGTCTAGAAGCTGAACCAGTGAAAAGTATTGATAAGTCAGGCATGGATTTGGGAGGATTGCTGGGGGAGGGGGGTGCTTGGTGGAGGGTAGCAAAGGGGAAAAAATTGGAACTGTTGTAACAATATAATCAATAAAATATACTTTAAAAAAAGAAAAGTATTGATAAGTCAATGTGCCTCAATCTGAGCACAAAGGAAGCAGCTTCTGCTTGGGACTATGAAAAAGACATCCTAAGGGAGGTGATATTTAAACTTTGCCTTGAAGTCTGAATTTTTCATGTGGCTAAGGGACTCAAGAATATTCCATGTAAAAGTAAGAGTCTGGGGTGTTCTGCAATAATGGGAAGTAGCTTGTATTAGGATCATAGAGCACAAAGGGCAAAGTAGTCAGAAGTAAGGCACAACAGAACCTAATGATAATACCATAACATTTTGCCATTAAAAAATTAACTCTAGTAGACTGTAAAGTAGGAATTGATGATGTGAAAATAGTTAGGCAGCCATTGCTATAATCCCAGAAAAAGGTGATAAGGATGGAATCTAAGGCAGTTTCTATGAGAACACAGAGACTATGGGACACAGGAGACACTGGTGAACAATGGTGCATGGATAGTAGCAGTAGAGAAGGAAACTCAAGTATAATGTGTGGTTTGAGTAAATAAATGTGTGGTGTTTTCCTGATTAAAACAGAGAATATGTGAGCAGGAACAGATATTTTTTTGGATTTGAAGGCAACTTATCTCCCTTAATGAAGTACATGCTGTGCTCTAAAGTCAGGACCTCTTCCAAGAGCTTATTTTCAAACACATCTCTTCACTTGATTAGTGTGAGAGAAGAAATAGAAGTGATGTTTGAAAAGACATAGGGACTTTAAAAAAAAGAAGAAGACATTCAAATTCATTAAGTCCTACTCCAGGGATTCAGTGGTTTGATAGTTATGGAAAATATTGATAATACTAATCCTTTATGAGAAAAGTTTTCATTAAAAATCTACAGACATAAGGATGTTATAGTTGCTTATTTTTAGAGGAAAGTGCATTGTCAAATACTCTTCTCTGGGATCCTGTTTAACTTTTTAAATCCTAATGTAGTCTTAATCACATTGTTACAGTTATTTGTATTGAGGACATAAACTGAGTTTTTCTAAAGCTTTGTATTTCTAAGACCTAATTATAGTTATATGCCTTATATGTAATTAAAATATAATAGGGCCCCTAAAATATTTTGTGAATTGAAGTACCCATTAAGTAATTGATGTAATAATTACAAATATTTAATCAATTCCTTTAAAGAAATCAATTGCTTTAAATTTTCTAACTTAAAAAATATTATATTGTCCCTTTGTAAAATAAATATTTATTTCACTCCTGAAACAAAATAGCATGTATATAATAAACAGTTTTAAACTGTTCAGATGGGATTCAAACATGTAACTGCTGCACATTATTGAGTTTTTCTGTCACATCACTCTATCGTATTTGTAGTACTTTCCATGATATATAATTATTTTTATTATTTATTTGTTTCATATTTATTAAAATGTAAGCTCCACCAGAAAAGGGAGCATACCTGGTTAAGTTATCTCTATATCCTCAATGCATAAGATAATACCTGGCTTATAGTTAGTACCCAGAATATGTACTTGAGCAAAAGAGTTAATAGATTTAAAAAAGTTGAATTATAATACTTTGTTAGAAAGAAATAGGTGAGGCCTTATTTATAATAATAATAATCAGTAAGTAGTTACATAGTAGAATTATTATTAATAAAGCCTTATCTGTTTTCTACCTATAACAAAAGTAGTAATATTTACAATATAATGGTTGCTGGGCACTGCATTAGATCTTTTTTAAGTTCCATTTAATTTTGCAATTATGTAAGTGGTTTCTGAAGTTTAAATCTTTTTATACGTGAAGAATCTGAAGCTCAGAATGTTTATAAAACTTGCCCTAAGTCACAGAGATCAGTTAGGATTTTAATCCAAGTTTGTAAAGTACCAAACCTGTGGCCTTTCCATTACCACAAAATGATATTTTTCAGTGCAATTAAATTTAGTTTGCTCAAAGATCCAAAGTATTGAAAAATTCGAAAGCTGTTTACAGAATAAGTATATGTAATCCTAATGAAAATTAGAAAATAAAGATATTTTTACTTGCCCTCAGAACTGATGTGTTGAATGATAACATTTTCTTTGTACAGGTACTTGCCCAAGTGTCTCAGACTGAAACATATTCTGTATGTGTATTTCTATGCCTTATGGTAAATAATACCAGACCACAATGAGAAAGGATGTAAATTGTGAAATAAGGAAAAATACAGTTTCTTCCACTATACCCCCATTGCTGACCTCAAAACATTGTGAAAGATTGTTCTCTTGAGACACAAGAAAAGTAATAAAACTAAATGTTTTTCTTTTTGTTTCCTACGGAAACTTAACCTTCTGTTTTCTATGTGTAACGAGAGGAATAAATGTCACATTGCCAGAAGTATTCCAAAGATTTATATTATACTTCATACTTCAAATAAAGACATCTCCCTGTAGGCCAGTTTGTATGAGTTTTCCAGTGAGCACAAGAAAAAGAAAAGTAAAACAAAGGTCAAAATTACCTTCCTGAAAAATGTATGCAATAAAAATGTTCTTTCTTTATAGATCTCACAGAAATATCAAGAGGGTTTTTTAAATAAGTGAATAACAATCTGAATTTCATATGGACTAATAAAGCCATCAATAGCCCAGAAGTTTGTAAGAAAAGATGAAGAAAAAGGGAAGTTTTTCTTTATAGATCCAAACTCTATTTTAAGCCATTATATCAAAATCAGTGATAGTCCCTGGGAGTAAGCAAATATGTCAGTGGAATCAAATAGAGAATCCAGAAATAAATCTAGGCACTAATGAAAATTCAAATATGACAATGATGGACTTTCCACTGAGTGCGATGGCACACAGAAAATGTGTCAAAAGTAGATTTCATATGAAAAACATATGTTAACCGTGCCTATTTTATATCATTGCCAAAACAGATTCCAGATGGATTCATATTGTGAAAAAAAAAATTTTTAAACAGATGACCAAGGATTAAAATTGATATATGATTTTAAGAATTCTCAAGAGATAAACCAATAGGAAAATTGTCAATATGAAAAGGCAATTCAGGAGGAGCAAATCTAAATGGCCCTCCAAATAGTTAGCTTCAGTACTAGTTAAGAAAATGCAGATTAAGTTAATAATGAGATAGTCTTGAGTGTTTATCAGAATGGAAAACATTTTAAGGCCATAATACCCATTGCTCACAATAATGTTGGAAAAAAGGTCAAAATGTGAAAATTTTAAAGTTCTGTTGGGAGAGCAATTTGTCCATATATAAAAATTAAAAATAAACATAACCCTTTGACAAAGTCTTAATCCTGTGAAACTAACCTTCTGGAAATAGCAGAAGCAAACATATGAATATATATATTCAAAGTTTCAGCACTGCTAATATTGCAAAAATCTGAAAAATGAAGTCAATTTCCAGAACAAATCCAGGAGCAAAATTTTGTACAGTAATAAGGATAAGTGTATATGTCTATCTTTGTTTGTGTGAAAGTTCTGTGTGTATTCAATGCATGCAAATTTTTGTATACAAATGTATATGTGTTTGTATAAACATTAAAAGGGTAAAAATACAAAGGAATATATACACAATATCAACATGTATTGCTTGGATGGGATAAGTCATTGTGAGGAAAAGAGAAAGATAAAGAGGAGGAGAAAGGCAAAAAACTCCAATATATTTAATGTTTTTTTTAATTTAAAATATCTTAGTCTATTTGACATGATCCAATTTAAGTAAAATTGCATGTGGAAAATTAGTCATTTTTACTTCTCGATTCCATGACACAAAACAAAAACCTCTCCTATTTTAGACATACAGAAATCTGTAACTGAAGAAGTAGATATATAGCAGTCTGTGTACTTTAGATAAACAAAAGTCTATTGTAGCTACTTTTTGTAACTGTGAAATGTGAACTATGTTGAATCATATTGCCTGCCCAAATCTCCTTCTGGAATTACAGTGGTTATTCACTCTATTCTTAAACATTTTAAGAAATTTGGCAGTATTAGTTAAACAAAAATAATGGGTACACAGACTTCTCTAACCAGTATTGAAAACATTTATCTGGCAGCAGCATGTTGAACGGAGCATCCAGCTATTATTACCATCATTGTGTAGGCTTGAGGTAATTTTAATATGTGATACTCTGTCTTTCTGGAAAAATCATGGTGGTAATATGTCTCTAAGTGGCAACCCAGAGTTTCCTTCCTGATTGTTCCATCTTGAGAGAACATTTTATACACTCATAAATTTTTTCCTATGGACAGGGCAGGCTATTCATTCTTTCTGATTAAAGTTTTAAAAGTCTTTGTAGAGCACCATTTCTGATTAATAAGGTAATATTAAGAGAATACTTTTAAAAGTTTGCCCTGGCTGGTTTGGCTCAGTGGATTGAGCGTCGGCCTGCGAGCTAAGTGTCGCTGGTTCGATCTTCCAGTCAGGGCACATCAGAGAAGGAAAACTCTGACTCCAAAAAACCTCCGCTGCCTTGCGGCATACCTCTTCAGGGGAAAGGCTAAGGGAGTAAACCCCGACAGAAAATCCGGAGCCGGAGTCCCTAAGGCGGTTTGACGTTGTAGTCAACACCGGCAACTCCTGCGGCGCACCTGAAGCCAAGCTGTATTGACTCCGTCTTTCCCTTGGACCCTTCAGCTGCGAAGAGAGGGGGGGTCTGCTGCATGGGCAACAGCAGACCCTCCATATCACCCTGCCCAGGCTCTGTAGCTTCAGCGTCATCGCAAGATGTCGATTCAACACGGGAGGAGACAGATACCGTGTCACTCCCGAGTCGGACTGCACAGCCATTCTCGGCGGTGCAGATAGACTCTTGAGAAGCTACACCATCGTCTCTCGAGACGGACGGCTGCCGACAACTTTTAAAAGTCATCTCTGAGTGGACCATTTTCATGGAAAACAGATGCCCACCTGTGTTTTATACTTCAGCCATTCAGAATTTAGCTCTAGCACTTCATTCACCTGAGGAGAGATCCCGGAGTCCATGGGGAATAATTTGCATGTGTCATTCATAGAAAACCTCCTGGGCCTCATCCCTGCTGCACCTAGTGCATATTTGACATGTGATTTTCTTGCATTTCTGCATTTGATTTTTAAGTTCATAGAAAAGTATAGAAAGCCAATTGTAAGGGAGGATATCTTAGCAGAAGGACATTTTTCTACCTGCCTAATACTATAACATCACTGCCTCAAAGTCAAACAGTGATTAGGTGGCAGATTTTTTTTCTCAAAATTTAGTAGTGTGCTTTTTGGGTGATGAAAGAAAATATTGTAAAATTAGATAATTTGAGCCACATTTGATTTTGTATAACACTGTAAATACACTAAAATATTACATTTTAAATATGTAAATGATATTTTATATAAATTATATCTTAAGAAATTTGTTAAAAATCTAGTAGTGTGGTAGTGGAATAACGATGTGATTTTTGAGCATCTTATGTGAAAAATACAGTGGTAGTTATCAAATATTGCTAATGATTTATTGCTTTATCTGCCCAGAGCAATGACATTCTCCTGGAAAATATTCCTTTACAACCATGTCATAGAAGTCAAAGAGGTCAGCTCTCTCCCCTAACTACAGGTTGGACACTACAGCTGAGCCACCAAACAGTCTGGTTCATAGCGCTCCATCTACAGAGAATGTGATCAAAGATGGACCAATCAGTCTCCTGCCCAAAGATTTTTCTCATTGGATTTTGAGGGTAAGATCTCTTTTGTCGTCGATGAATGCTTAAAAAAAAAAAAAAAAAAAAGTAAGTCTTTAACTATCAGTGATTATTTTTCATTTCCACATTTCCCTTCCTCTCCCAGCTATTTGCAATTGGAAAGAATTAAAGCCCCTTAAAAAGGAGACAACAATTCAAAGTGGGAAACACTGATGTCTTCCAAATTTTACATTTGTCTCTCTTGCTCTGATATTATTTAAACTGATTGGAATTGGGTTTGATACTTGGAACAAAAGTTTGGTCGTCCACTACTTAGAGATTACTTGGGAAAAATATATAAAGATTTGGAAGACTAAATAGAAATATAAGCCTGAAAGCAAAACATAAACACAAGAGGATCTGTGAATTCATGCATTTGGAGGATAGAGACAGCACTGTGGCTTCAGGGATCTGAAAGAGCTCTTGGAGGGAAAGGATCAAGACTAAGTTAGACCTTGAAAAGTAAAACTTTGAATTTTTCTCTTAGGGTCATTTATAGTGCCTTGTGTAAATGGATTTCATTTGGACAGTAATTAAAGAAAGAGCCTTCAGAGGCAGATAAGACATGTCTCAAACAGGAACTGGGAGGAGAGACAACTCATCTATGAATATAGCAAGACTTTTTCAGATGCTAATATAGATGATCATAGAACAGAATTTTATTTTAGAAATAATGACCTATTAATCTTTTTCCTAGGTCATGTAAAAAAATGATAAATTATGACATTTAGAAAAATCAGTGAAATTTTAAAGCTGATGAAGATTAAGGAAACATGATCAGAATCAGGTGTAGTTGAATTTTGGTCAGTGTTGTAGAAGCATTTTAGTTTTTAAACACAATCAACCCAAGTTCCATTAACCCTGAAGACCATGTACAACTTTTAATTACCATTGTGTGGCTTTGAAGTCTCATTTTAGTTTGAACTGTGACCTTGATTCATGAAAATCTGCTGCATAACTTAAAAGAAACTGACAAAATGCCCCTAAATGCTGCCTAGTTTTCCACAATTCATTTCTCCTGGGTTCCTTTTTTAACATATCCCAGAGGTAGTACTTTCTGTAAATTGTAAAATCCCATGGGTAAGACCATAATCTTGGCCACATCACCAATGAACTTAAGTAGTCCTAAAGAGCCTTTCATCAAGATATTATTTTCTCATAAAGAAAGAGGAAAAAATAAATTTAAATTTCTAACACTGGGAATTATTTCCCTTGGAATTCCCCAAAGGAAATGCCACCAAAATCCTGAAAAATAGATTTCCTTTATTTTTTTCTGACTGATTAACATGTAACGCAGAGCAAAATGGTAGAATTGTGGAATGTTACTGATAGAACAGAAAAAAAATATCTGTGATGTTTAATCCAATACACCTCTTGAACAATACCAGTGCTGAGATCCAGAGAAGCTGAGAGATTTGCCATGACAGGGGCTGAGCCACATCTTAAAAAAAAAAAAAAAAAAAAAAAAAAAAAGAAGAAGACTTCCTAAGTCCCAGGGAAAAGATTTTTAGATGATATCATGTTCCTTTCTTTGAAAAAATTCAATAATGCTTACTTCAAAGTATTTTAGAGATTTTTTTCATATTTGTTTTGTTTCAAGGAGCACAGATATCTCTAATTGTTCAGAAGTTGGAAGCAACCTATGTTTTTTTTTTTGTTTTGTTTTGTTTTTACTTTTGTATCTTCTAAAATGTTCACATGCAATAAGAACAATCTTGGATGAAAATCATTTAAACTGCTCAGTTAGTTAGAGCATCATCCGAATATACCAAGGTTTGGGGTTCAAATCCTTAGTAGGGACACATACAAGAATCAACCAATAGAAGCATCAGTGGGTGGAACAACAACTGATGTCTCTCTCTCTCTCTCTCTTTCCCTCCCTCCTTTTCTCTCTCTCAAAATCAGTTTTAAAAAATTTTAAACTAAAGTAAAATTCAGGAATCAGGAAAATTTATTTAAAAACATGAAATCCAGAAGCCACAACACAAAACATAAAAACTGTGGTGAAGATCAAAGTCAATATTTAAATAATAAATTTGGAAAATTGTTATAATATCAACTGCTGTTCACTAATATTATAGACCACCTCCTGAATGGACTAGATATATGGGTTACATTTCTGGTAAGATAATGATTCTCGTGGGCTTCTTAGCAGCAGAGAGGAAGCTGGAATTTCCAAGCTAGCCCAGCCCAGTCATTGAAAGCCTCATAATCCATGTATCTCATGATTATGCAAAAACATAATTTTCTGAGTGTCAAGAAGTGAAAAGCATTGGGAATCTCTAATCTATAATATACAAGGGGCTATAGTGAACTATCATAAAAATCTCAAGGAGCCCAATAGAAAAATGAGTATGAAAGATAATTCACAGAATCACATATCAAAATTGTCCATGTAAAAGGACTCCATATTTATTTAGTAACTATGGAGATGAAAATTGAAGTAAAAGCTAGACATCTCTACACCAATAAAGCTGGTAAAAATTAAAAAGTACAGTGAAATCTACCGGTGGTAGGAATGTGAATGGAAGAATATTCTCATTCATTGCTGGCAGGTAGGTAAAAACATTCAGCCCTTTTGGAAAACAATCTGGCAATGTCTGCTGGTCTTAAAATATACATATCTTTCAGACAACAATTCCATCCTTGGAAATACATCTTATAAAATCAAATCACCCACACTGATTTGTATAAACACACGTGCATGCACATGCACATGCACAAACATTCACTCAAGGATGCTTACTGTGTTATTAGGTATTATTTTTCATAGTATTAGAAACCAGGAACCAAAATAAACAGAAAGACACATATAAATGGCAAAATGCTATATTTAATTTAAAAATAACCTGAATATGAAAAACACTTTTGCAAGAGATAAATATCTAAGAAACAACTCTTTTGAAATGATAAATGAAGGGTTCCATAAAATGCCAGCAATAAATTTACAATAATTTTGATTTTTTGTGTCTAATAAAACTGACTTTCTTATATTTATAGGAATAACTTGTAGATATAATATTTAATTTTGAGTCATAACATTTCATCTAGATAATTATTTTTGGAAGATGGCATAACTTGTTGTTGTTTTTTTCCCATCTGAAGGTAATATGTTATCTTTGTTCAAGTCACATGGCCAAAGCTTGTACCATGATTAATCTGTCTGGAGGAATTTGGATCTGAAGAGGGTGCAACTGCTCTAGGTGAAGCCACTCAGGACAGAGAATGGGGAGAAATTTCCTGAACTTTCTTTTCATCTCTGCCTTCAGTCTACTTTTAATATCTTTAATCTGCTACCCAACCAGAAATGCAGTCTGTAGGAATCCTTCCTGTAATAGAAAGCAGACCAGGGTAAGCGTAAGGGTAAGCACTGGATCTGAGGGCAAACTGGCCCACAACTGCACATATTTCCTTTGGGTAAGATAATGAACTTGACAGATTTCTTCATTTCTTCTCTCATCACCTCCAAGATTTTTTCTGATGATCTTCAGATTTAGATTTGTTCATTTATAAGACTCTTTTCTTTGCAGATATTTTGAAATTTTTATTTTATAATAGTTCTAAGAAGAATCTTAAACTTAATGTAAAGTTCCATAAATTTTATTACTGATCATCATTTTTCATACCACTTCCTTAACATTCTGAAGCATTTTATTACAATTCTCTTTTTTCTCATTTGTAAATAATCCCTTAAGTAGCTGGCACATTCTTAACACATTGCTTTGTTATTTTCTACCATTTTGTCATTTATATAAGGTAGAGAATTCCAATGGCAAATTGATTTTTTCTTTTAAGGGTTAATTTTTTTCTGGTTGGAAGTGTGTGAATTAATATTTAAATTTGGTATTGAAATTAAAAACAAACAAAATGAAAACTTTAGCTTGTCACTATGAGAAGCCAGGGTGCTTAGTGGTGGCAAATGTAGCTCATCCCCAGATTTGGAAAACCAATGGGAGCAGATTTGGAAAACCAATGGGAGCGTGGCATTACACAGGACCCACTCCACACACCGGTTTTCCCGTGGGGAACCAGGCCTGCATTTCTATAATAGCTTAAAAGCTTGCTTTCTGCTAAAGGACCTCCTCATCCTGGGCTGAGAACAACAGATGTTCAGCGTGTAACCTTGAAGCAGTTTCTTAGGGCCTACTCTGGGCTGATTTTTAAGAACAGGATGTGGCTAGATGAGTTATCCTTATCATCCATGCATGTGTAACATTCTTTTCTCTGTTATATAAAAATAATAATCATATAAGGCAATAAATGGCACAATGATTCATAACTTTCTTGGATGTAATCCACCTAAAAAATTAATAAAGGCTTGTTAAGGCAGGGGCAAACTGCACTTTCTCCTCTAGAAAGTGGCCAGTTTTGTCCCATCTTCTCCACAGGATTCTTGCAGTCCATATGCATTTATTCATTTCATCCACAATGCCGTGGACCCTGCTGGTCAGAGGTCCATGACATGTCACTTAAAAAACATTTCTGATCTGAGGCTTCAACTTTGTCTTCTGTTTAGGGACTTTTTTCCTCCTTGATTTTTGCTTCTCCTGGATCTTGCTCCTTTCATACAGATCTTAAATATCCTATCTATTCACATGTGATTAATCATAGATGAATTAACCTTAATCTAGACTTCTCTAAAATATTACTAAAAGAAAGTACCCAAAATTTCTGGCTCCATTTTACTTGTTTTCAGGAGTTATAAAGACTTTTTCTAAATATCTTTTTATTTGCCACTTCAGTGGGAATTTGGAAGAGGAGGAAGGTAAACTTCTTCACTCAAATTACTATTACAAACAAGAAGTGTGTCTTAATAAAATTTAAACATTATTAAACAAACCATTCTCCCAAATATTATAAGAGCACATGGCTACTTGAACAAGTAAGGAACTGTCCTCTCCCTAAGGAGTTTCCAAGTGGTAGAAGATGGGGAAAAGCCTTTCCTTCAGAAATTGGGGAAACAGGATTCCAGTTAATCTCTAGGGCTCTTCGGTGTCACCGTTTTTGCAGGCTATGTTATGGTGTGAATCATCCTAATTCATCTACTCATCCTGATCACAATGTCCCATTGGTGTTTTATGATGTCAACTGAGAGAGAACATTGCACAGTATAACAGTTTTGCAGATTGTCAGATGCCTGGCACTTTAAGCAAGTATTCTGATTTCCAGTTTCCTCATTTGTAAAGTGAAGATAATCCTATTCATGTGCATTATTGATTATTTAATATAATTTAATCAAGTGGTTACAATGTACTATAGACCACGTATAAAGATTCTGGGGGTGTGAAGATGAATAATATTCAGCTTCTACCTTTGAGGTATTAAATAGCTAAAAGGACTGTCAGGATTATGTGAGAATAATGCACCCATTTATTCCATAAAAGATTTGTAGGGAGCATAATTGCTGCTAAAAAGTCTCCTTGGCACTGAGATATTGAGATGAACAGAATCTATTTTAGTGCCTATGGTGAATACATTTGAGTAGGCAACAAAGATAGGTAATAAAAAATTATAATGTCAAAAATAATTGCATGTATTGATGAGTTCTGTGAATATAAATAAAGCAGGATTGAGATTAAAGAATATGTAAGTTTTAAGAGTAGGAGGAGCTACTTTGGATAGGACAGCCTAGTTGGCCTTTCTGGGAAATGTCTGGGACAAGGGCATTGCTGAAGGAGGAACATAGATGGAGTGTCTGAGGAATACCAACAAGGCAAAAGTGACCACATTTTGGTGATTAGAGAACAGCAGAGATGAAAATGGAGTAGGATTTCCTACACTTTATTGCTATGCTAAGGAGTTGAGATTTTATTTTAAATGCTATAATGGGAAACCACTGGAAAAATTTACACAGAGGAGGAAATGAGTTCATTTGTGTTTTGTAAAAGTTAACCTTGCTGTTGAGTGGAGGCAGCTTGTGGGGAGGGGGGGTAAAAGCAGCGAAGGGACAAGTGGGCAGGAGTGAAGGGTTACTAACACAGGGCTGCAGGACGCAAAACTATGGCTCTGCCTTGGGAATAGTGATGCAGTCAATGAGCCATCATCAAAGTTTTCAATAAATAATTCTATTATCATCAAGTCTATATTAAGGAGCAACAAAGAAACCATATGTTCAGAATAAGGCAAAAAGGATAAAAAGTAGAAATAATTTTATCCTAAACCCTATAAGAAAAAATTAGCAGATATTAAAAATAGTCAAGTAAGAGCCTAAGTGAAGAGACCATAGAAGAACTTCTATAAATTGGTAAGAAAAAAGAAAGAAAGAAGGAAGGAAGGAAGGAAGGAAAGAAAGAAAGAAAGAAAGAAAGAAAGAAAGAAAGAAAGAAAGAAAGAAAGAAAGAAAGAAAGAAAGAAAGAAAGAAAGAAAGAAAGAAAGAAAGAGAAAGAAAGGAAGGAAGAAAGAAAAAAAGAAAGAAAGAAAGAAAGAAAGAAAGAAAGAAAGAAAGAAAGAAAGAAAGAAAGAAAGAAAGAAAGAAAGAAAGAAAGAAAGAAAGAGAGAGAGAAAGAAAGGAAGGAAAAAAGAAAGAAAGAAACCCAATGGAAAATGGAGAAAAGAAAGCAAAAGGAAGAATGTATGACTAAAAAATATATGAAAACATATTCCATTCTATTGTGTAGTTGGGGAAATTAAAATCACAACTATAAGGAGATAATACCACACCTACCTGTTTGGCAGAAATTAAAAAGTTTAACACTAACAGGCATTGGAAATGATATGGAGAAATCAAATCTATACAGGCGTACCTTGGAGATATGCGGGTTTGGTTCTAGATCACCACAATAAATCAAGTATTGCCACAAAGCGGGTTGTGATCTTTTTGATGGTGAGGGGGTCTTGCCTTCAATTTGTAAAAAAATCAACTTCTGTGAAGCACAATAAAGTAAAAAGCAATGAAACAAGATGTGCCTGTATTGGTATAAATATTTTGAAAAACAGCATGTCATTATATAATAAATTTTGAATTACTGTTTCCCTATGACCTACCAATTCTACTCCTAGCTATATAGTATAGACTATTTGTTTTCAAAGTTCATCCTGGGCCTGTAGCAGCCACATAACCTGGGAACTGAGAAATGCAAAGTTAACCTATGGTGGTTAATTTTATGTGTCAACCTGACTGGGCTAAGTGATGCCCACATAGCTAGTAAAACATTATTTCTCATGGTATTTCTGGATAATGTATGGCAGCCGTCCGTCTCGAGAGATGATGGTGTAGCTTCTTAAGAGTCTATCTGCACCGCCGAGAATGGCTGTGCAGTCCGACTCGGGAGTGACACGGTATCTGTCTCCTCCCATGTTGAATCGACATCTTGTGATGACGCTGGAGTGTCCTCTCCAGTGAAGCTGAAGCTACAGAGCCTGGGCAGGGTGATATGGAGGGTCTGCTGTTGCCCATGCAGCAGACCCCCCCTCTCTTCGCAGCTGAAGGGTCCAAGGGAAAGACGGAGTCGATACAGCTTGGCTTCAGGTGCGCCGCAGGAATTGCCGGTGTTGACTACAACGTCAAACCGCCTTAGGGACTCCGGCTCCGGATTTTCTGTCGGGGTTTACTCCCTTAGCCTTTCCCCTGAAGAGGTATGCCGCAAGGCAGCGGAGGTTTTTTGGAGTCAGAGTTTTCCTTCTCTGATGTGCCCTGACTGGAAGATCGAACCAGCGACACTTAGCTCGCAGGCCGACGCTCAATCCACTGAGCCAAACCAGCCAGGGCTTTCTGGATAATATTAGCACTTGAATCAGTACACTAAATGTGGGTGGGCATCATCCAATCCATTAAGGGCCTGAATAGAACAAAAAGACAGAGGAGTGCAAATTCTCTCTGTCTTTTTTAGCTGGGACATCCAATATCTTCTCAGGTATTGGATAAAGTTTCCTGGTTCTGGGGCCTTTAGACTCAGCATGCCCTCTCCTCTCCTTCACAGGTCTTCAGACTTGGACTAAATTATACCACTGTCTCACCTGATTCTTCAGCTTACCGAGAGAAGATTGTGGGACTTCTTTACCTGCATAACTATGTGAACCAATTCTATAATAAATCTCTCTTCTCCTCACCCCTTTCTCCCCTCCCTCCCCCCTCCTCTCCCCTCTCTGTCACCTGTCTTCCCTTTTCTGCTTCTCCTTTCCTCTCCAATACGTCTATCATCTATCTATATCTATATCTATTTATACCTACATATCTACATCTATATCTGTCTATTATCTATCTATCACCTATCTAACCTTCTACTGTTTTTTGTTGTTGTTGTTTGTTTGTTTGTTTCTCTGGAGAACTTTAATACAGACTCTATCCCAGACTTACTGGATTAGAAACACTGAGGTTAAGACCCCAAAATTGGGTTTTAACAAGCCTTCTAAGTGATTGATAAAGCTGAATGTGAGAACCAGTGCCAGACACATGTACAAATAGGTTTACAGCATCTCTATTTATAATAGTAAAATACTGGAAATAATCCATGCACCTATTAATAGTAAAGGGTATAAATGAGCACTATATAACAGTGAAATAAATGAACTACAGCTAAACATATATGCATCTCAGAAATATAATAATTTTTAAAAAGCAGGACAGAAAATTACAAGTGGAAAATAATAACTATACATATTACTGAAGGCTAAATTCTATTGGAGAAAATAAATATATGTGGCAGAAGTGGTAAAGTGATATGGAAGAAATAAACAATTAATAAACTAAAAATTCAGGAAAGTAGTTATATGTGAGGGAGCCAAAAAAAGGTTAGATCAGGTGGGAGCCCTTTGGAGTTTTTCAAAATGATAAAATTTTATTTCCTAAACTGGGTAAGACGTGGTATTCATTGTATATTGTGTGTATACTCTATACATGTAAGTATTTGTTTTTATTTGCTCAATATTTGTAACAATGCTTATAATAAATACAGTACTATTTATTAATAGAAATAGAGCAAATGAACAAAAAAAGATCACAAAGAAAAAAGTGGACCACTTTTCCTGAGGTAGGCACACTCATAGAAAGCATATACAAAGTTTCAACAATTAAGCAATATTTGTATTCACATCTTTTATTTTCTCCTCATCTTCCCTTTTTCTTCATGCATAGATTCAATTATGAAAACTAATACTTATTTTAAGTGCAAAGTCAAACTGGTCTTTTAAGGATCAAATACAAAAAGGCACAAATAACTAAGAAAACTAAGCCTGGAAATACAGAAAATAAATCTAAAAATTTTAAGTCCAAGTACTCTTGTTCAATTAAAAATGGTAAGGTAACCTCAGCACATTTTGAAAATTACATCAGCATGTTTCCTAGTTTTAATGAGGCAAGGAAGAGCTATAATCCTTGCAAGAAGAGCAAGTGACAGAGGATATTATGTGAACAACAAGCTCTGTACCTGGTAACACTACAGAAATATTGCCTCCTTGCCCTAGACTCTGAATTGCTGTTTACACAGGAAATAGGATTAAAATGCATGCTGGCTATCCACAATGCACAAGTAAATTCATTTCAGTTCAAGATGACTAATTATTGTAATAAAATATTATTCTCTATATAAGTAGAGGAAATTTCTTTCTTTTATAATTACATTTAGGCACTTAAGGACGGCAAGTTTCAATTATAAAAGGAAGAGTTAACCATTTCTGTCTCATTTGGAAGTATGCTATCATTTGAGTAGTATTTTATTTTGGCAACTAAACAAATAAAGACAGGTGCGTGTGCACTACATGGAGACAAACAGATTCATTGTGTAATATTTCAAAGAATACTTTTGAGACATGAATTATTGTGCTGACTGTGTAATGTGCTGTTTTGCCATAGTATAAGATAGTTGTCTTCCCTACAGGATGCCAGTTAGGGACAACAGAAACTATATTTTCAATGATGTAAAAATGGTGATTTTTTTTTAATAATAGGTGAGTATAACCCATGTGAATAAAAAAATTAGAAATAAACATATACATAATGGTGTTTTTGTTTCAATGTTGCTTAAGTAGAATAAATTTTCCTGGTATAATTACTGTTGGCTTTTGCAGCTGGAAACATAAACCATGCTTTCCTTTAAACTGTTTAAAGTTTTTTAATTAGTTTATTTCAACAGCTGAAATGCAAAGGGAGTTTAAGAATCTGGACAATTTGGAATATCTAACTGAGAGCAGTCAGTGAACTTTGGAACAAATTCTAGAAAGGACGTTGAACCTGTGTGTTACAGAAGTTTGTTATTAAATGATTAGGCTTTTTATCAATACTTTAAGAAGAAGTAGTTTCTCAGCATGGATGTCTAACTGTATTTCATTACCATATAAGCAAATGGTAAATATAAACCTAAAAACTTTTAAGGATAATTTTCTAATGAAGCTATCACCTATTGTGAAACACAAAAAAGAAAACATTAAGACCTAAGTTTATTTCAATAACAAATGACCAGCTATTAGAAATAATTTTAGGGAGGAGGATGATCAAAAGTGTACTCTTATTTGCTGCTGGTAAACCTCCGCTGCCTTGCGGCATACCTCTTCAGGGGAAAGGCTAAGGGAGTAAACCCCGACAGAAAATCCGGAGCCGGAGTCCCTAAGGCGGTTTGACGTTGTAGTCAACACCGGCAACTCCTGCGGCGCACCTGAAGCCAAGCTGTATCGACTCCGTCTTTCCCTTGGACCCTTCAGCTGCGAAGAGAGGGGGGGTCTGCTGCATGGGCAACAGCAGACCCTCCATATCACCCTGCCCAGGCTCTGTAGCTTCAGCGTCATCGCAAGATGTCGATTCAACATGGGAGGAGACAGATACCGTGTCACTCCCGAGTCGGACTGCACAGCCATTCTCGGCGGTGCAGATAGACTCTTAAGAAGCTACACCATCGTCTCTCGAGATGGACGGCTGCCGAAAAAAAATTACCTAAACTGATACAAATTTAATTAAAATCAATTTGGTAACACAAAATAAAAGCCTTAAGAATATTTATTCATTTGACTTCTATAAATATACCCAAAGGAAAAACTAGAAATATAAAAAAGGACTTTAGGTCATAAAGAAGGCAGTAAAAACTAATTAAGAATTAAAACTTAAGGAAATGCTGAAACTGTTGCATAACTAATTTGTGATGAAACGTGAAACCATATAAATGAAGTTTATGAAAAAATATATACTAACATGAGAAATAATGTAATAAAAAGAACACAAAAAGATTTTAACAATGCAATCACAACTATTCAATAAACCCTTCAATAATAATAATAATAATAATAATAATAAACAGGAAAGAATATCAATAAAATTAACAATAATAGTGATCTCTAGGTGATTTGTTTTCAAACTTTTCTGTATTTTCAAAGTTATCTACAATGGAAATATGCTATAATTTTATAAAAGAACAAGTCTATTAAACTTAATTTTAGAACAAAAAGTCCAAATCAACATTACATTAAAACATAGAAATATTCTAAATTATTTTTGATATTGTATTGTGTATAATATGATTTCAAAATGATTAGCTACCAAGTGTATTGAAAAGACAGTATTTATTTTCTGTATTTTTCTCCTATTAAATGCCAACCATTTTTTCTCTGACATCTGTTAGTATTCATTTGCCAGAAATGCAGAAATAACTAATGGTGGTCCTGTGTGTAAACCATTCAATTGATCCAGAGTAAACTAGAAACTCAAGAGCTCCATGATATGAGAATTTGTCAACTTACCAATGACTAGTCTTTTAAGGTGTGGTTGTATTTTATAAAATGGACTTCTGCTTTCCTGTTCACAAGATGTTCTGGGATAGGTTTCATATATTAGATTTTTCTCAAGGCTATTAATAGCCTTATTCAAAGATAATAAATGTTCTCTTTTATGTTCCAATTGGTACTAAACACCATTCTGAGTGAATATGGTAATCTACTTGTATCTATAGTTCTTGAAAGCTATGCTACTTTGTTCTCATTCTAATATTTCCTGTGTAAGCAGGCAAGTGCCACCAGACTGATAGTCTTTAAACTTTGATGGAAAAATAGGAAGAACAATAAATAGTTGTTTATGGAGGAAGGAGGAAGGAAAAAAAGCATCTTGGTAAGTACATTTCAATAAAATATAAAATTAAATGTTCACTTTCAAAGTATATGTAATTTTGGAGACATTTCTTCTTAGTTTGGTAGAGGGAAGATTTTAGATTACACAGCAGTTCAAGTATTAATGTACTTGAAAAAGGACCAACAAGATTCATTTGAACCAAGTTAGAATTAACTCTGGAATGGACTGAGGATGTATATGCTGTTTTCAAGAAACAAGTAGTTTTGTGAATTAACTATGGGTGTGAAACCACAGTTACAAACAATAAAGATATTTAACTACGGTTAGTAATAAGATGAGTTTCAAAGTCATGAGAACATATAAAATAACCAGTGGTGAAAGGACACAAGGTATGCATTATAGAAAATTATGTTCTCTGTAGAATTATAGAGAAATACATTGGGGGTTATAAAATGGAAGGCAACTGAGAGTTGAAGGGGTTCTCTTCCAAAGATGATCCAAGAAATAGCGCTGTTGACACTCATGAAGAAATCTCTAGGTTTCTACTTACCATACTAATGAGGGGGCCCTCTAAAACCAGAATTATCTTCTGGAGGGTGGGTTCCTTGTAGTAAGTCTTCCCCCACTAGATGAATGTTCTGGGAACCCATCTGTATCAGGGTACCATCTGGCATTGTTATGAGAGGCTGCATTAGGTTTCAGTGAATTTTTTTTGAAGACTCAACACATTTGCCCATTTCATGATGGGTGATTTACGAACACTCCTGCCCACACTGTGCAGAATGTTTAACATTTTTTGACCAAACATGGCATAATCTCCATGCTTTACCTTCCCTATTCACCTGACCTTGTCCCAGGCAACGTTTTTTTTTTCATTTCTCCAGATGAAAGAAGTCCTAAAAGGGAAACATTTTGCTGATGTGAAAGAGGTGAAACAAAAAATGGCAAAACACTGAAGGGCATCATAATTAATAATTTCAGAGACTGTTTTAAGCAGTGGAAAGTGTCTCAATAGGTGAATTGTATCAAATGAAGAGTACTTTAAAGGTGACCAAAGTTTAAACATGTAAGAGTAAATATAAAATTTTTTATAAATAAATTCTGTTTTGGGGGGTCCCACCCTTGTAAGCCTGAATCAAGAAAATATATTGGAACATTATTTTTCCTAGATTTCTCTTTTCTTGTCATTCATCAACATATTACTTTCTAAGTTCTGTTTCACCCAAATGTGTCCTTAAAATGCAATTTTTTTATGACCCCATGCTAGATGGGTTGCCTAGGTTCCATTTGAAAAGCTTCTATCTCTCTTATATTGACTGCCTGAAATTCTCTAATTTGTACTGGCATTTTGCTTGGGTGTCACAAAAATTATTTCAGTTAGATAATCTTTCCTTTCTAGGGTAACAGATTATTAAAATGGAAATTTGGAAGTAAATAGTTACCAGCCACATGGCAAAAAGGAACCCACTGTCAGTGATAAAGGATGGTGTTTAACCCTGGTACATTAAAACATCATAACTACTAAGTAATTGTGACCTCATGGTATGGTCATTTCATCATTACCTGAGTGCTTAATTGAAATGGATATAATTAGCCGCTCTTGCATTGCTTGCCTCATCTGTGGAGTAAAAACCATAATTATAGGAAAGGCTAACTGAAAGACACTGGAAGTGTCCTGCCCCAAACCATGTTAGTATATCCTAAACAATTCTAACTGTATGCTCAATAGAATGGGAGAGATTAGTACTGTCCTTAATGACTTCAAAGGCTTAGAGATGGTGACCTTAATCATATTATCTCTGCTTAATTAACCTGTATAGTCCCTGAACAAAACAAATCCAGATAGCTGATGGCAGATAATAGTGAACTATCATAAAGTTAACCTTGTGAGAGCCCCAACTGTAGCTGCTATGTAGTGCAATTCTTTATTAGACAGGTCAACACTGACTCTTCCACTGGATATATACCTATTTATCCTCTAAGGATATGTTTCCTATCACTATAAAAAATTCCTGTCTCAGAATCAGTTCACATTCATATCAAATGGACAACAGTACATATTTATGATCTTGCTCCAGGGCTATAATAATTCTCCTGTTCTCTATTGCAAAATAATCTGAAGGGATCTAGATAATCTGGACATTCCACAGAGTATCATACTGGTTCAGTATATTGATGATATAATATTAATCAGATTTAGTGACCACAAAGTTGTAAGTAAACTGGATGTGTTTCACAACATGGGGAAAAAACAAAACAAAACAATAAAGATTGAACTACCTGCTCCTTTGGGTAGTTTTAGGGATCAGATGGTCTGGATCATGCTAAGACATATACTCCAAGGTAAAGGATATGTTACATGTTGTACCTCCTATCACTTAGAAAGACACATAGTATTTGGTAGTTTCTTTTAGATTTTGAAGAGAGCATATAGCGCTTTGGTCATACTGCTCAAACTTATACATTCAGTGACCAAGTAAAGAATGCTAATTCTGAAGGAGGTCCAGAGCAAGAGAGGGTTTTGCAGCAGGGTTAGGCTGCCTTGTTGCTTGGGTTATATGACCTGGAAGATGCCATGGAGCATAGTAGATAAGGATAGTATGTAGAGTTTCTCTAAGCTGCAATGCAAGAGTCATAGCACCATCCTTCCAGACTTTTGACCACCATCCCAGCCATTCATCAGTGCCATGAGTCCACTGATATCCTTAACTCAATCACTTCTCCCTTTGCATGATGACCAGGTGTACTGCTGGTATTGATAGTATATAATAATGCTATGTGGAGTCTTCTGCAGCTCCAATGGAAGAGTTATATCACTCACTTTTTGGGTTCTTAAGTAAGGCCCTGACATCTGGAGTACAGAAATAGTCACAGCTGAAAAATAGTTTCTAGAATGTCACTGTTCCTTGACCATAGGACAGGAAGGCCCTGACTATTGAACAGCAAGTAACTATGCAAACAGAGGTGCCTCTCACAAAATGAATACATTCATAGCCATAAAGTCACAAGATCAGGGATGAGCAGCGATCCATTGTATGATGGAAGTGGTGCATTCAGAATGAGGTGCAAGGAAGTCTGAAGTGATACAAATGGGGGAACAGACCCCTATGTCATATGTCTCTGTTGAAACAACACTAACAACACTTTTTACTTCACTCATAGCTATGACCTTATAATGGGACACCTGAGACTAGATGATAAAAGAGGAATAAAAGAAACCCAATCCTGGTTCTCAGTTGTGTTGACTGAGTTGATAAAAACCAGATATGGACTGCTGCCACTACACTTGAGTCTTACTCAGGAATGGCCCTTAAACACCATACAGGGAAATACATTCCCCAAGTGGAAAAAGCTTAAAGTAGCACTTGGTAGCCAACTTTATACAGAAGGAGAAATGGTGAACTTGAAAATATGCATGACTCATGAGCAGTGATGAATAACTAGGCTGGTGGTCAGAGGTATGAAAGGAGAAATATTGGAAGATAGGGAACAATCCGGAGAAGCAGCTTGTGGAAGAACCTATAGCAGTGTGTATGATTAATGTCTGCAAGGGCATCAACCACAGAATAACTGCATGAATAAAATGGCTTAGCCAGTAGACACCAGTCTTCAGTTACCCAGATGTTAACAAAACAGATTCATGAATGGAGTAACAGAGATGAAGACTATGTATGAACTCAATAGCATGAGCTGCCTCTCACCAAGCCTGATTTAACTACAATGACTACTGAGAATCCACCCTGTCAGCAGCAGAGACTAACCCTATGCACTCAATTTAGTCTCCTCTGAGGAGACCAACCAGTCACTTGACTTCAAGTTGACAGTATTAGACAACTTCTTCTAATATACTGAGTCTGATGGACCAGGTGACTAAACTTATTAGAACTTTGTATAAAATAAGAGTAAATGATCAGCAAGTGGTCATTCAACTTTGTAACATCTGTTTAGGTTTTTCAGATGCTTTCTCAGATGTATTCTTACATAGTTGATGTTGCTGTATAATTGACTCATGGAAAAGTAAAGTCGAATATGTTTTCAGTGACATTTTATTTAAATCACAACCCCCATTGTGGCTGGGTTCCCAAAATTTGAGTCTGTCTGCCTGTGGGCACTGGCCCAAAGAAGTGCATGAGCAGGAGTTTGCAGTAGAGAAAGAAAAATATTGAGTTGGCCAATCCAGAGTATGGGGAGCTGACTCTAAAAGAGCTGACTCCTTGATGGTGTGTACGTTACAGTTCATATAGGACAAACTTACAACACAACTTGGGTTAGGGGGTTTGGTTGGTCAGAGTTGGGGTAAAGGGTAATACATAATTTCTTCAGGTCTTGAGGACAGCTCTGAGGTATACTTGGCTCCTTCTATCTGGTCTCATGGGAATGTAGTGAGGAGGTCATTCCAGCTTAGGGCTCAGGAGCAGAAACTAACTTAGGTCCATATGTTATTTTTAGCCTGCCAGAGGTCCAGATCCTGTGACCATTAGTCAGGTCTTGGCTACTGTCTTCTAGATATGATAGAATTAAGATGATTCATTGAGATACTAGAAGGGAATATACCTAACATTCAATGTATTGAGCTGATAAATTAATTTTATATTCATTCACATACTTCCATATTCCTCCTAAAGAGAGTCAAAAGTTTGCAACTTGGCCCAACCACCACTACTGAGTGACTTTATGCAAGAATAAAAGCTTTGAAAATAGCTACAAATAAAGCATCTTGTTTTTTTGTTAGTTACATTAAAATATTCATGTACTATAACCAGCAATTATGTCAAATATCATTTTTAATCACTGCATCCTTAGTACATATTTTCTGTAATGCAATTGCAGCAGTATAATATCCAGCAGCTAAAATGCCCTACTTAAATGGAATTTTAACTGCTGGAAATTGAGACACACAAAATCACCATACCTGCACTCAAGCTGAGAAATTTATGTTTCGGAAAGTAAGGGAAGAGAGACTGGTTTAATCCACATATTTAACAAATATGTTGGGAGGCCAATTTATAATGCCCCTATTAGTCTATGCCTATGATTTTGAAATGAGGCCACTGATTTTGACTGAGAGAGTTGATGAAGTTCCTTGAAGATAAGACTCCCACTCTATTGGTTAAAAATCTGAGCCTAAAGTTGTTTGAAAGCTGTTATCCCAGAAGATAGCCAAGGTTGATTTTGGGGGAAAGTATCTTCACTTTGCTAGCTATCCTAGAAAGAAGTTTGTGCATGCGAGAGCTTTATTATGTAAACTACAACTTACAGCTCATCAATTAGAAGCAATTTCAAATGTCAGGTTCAAAGTGTATAACACAGCTCACATAAATATAGCAATTGCCTTGCATATGGCTTGGCACTATCTCAACTCTAAGTATAAAGGAAAATATTTTGAGTAGAAATAAAAACTGCAAAATAACTACTAGTGTCACCATGTTTTATGTTGATATATCATTATATTAGGAAAAATATGTCTTGTCATATCCTGGATGTTGCTAGACTTAAAAAGTCTTGCTTCTTCCTTCAATAAGCTGGCTCACATTCCACACTGGCACTGTTTCAAGAAATGGAAATTGTCTGTGAGATGTCATATAGCTGATGGTTCTAGAGCCTTGATGAAAACTTATAATTAATAAAAAAAAAGACAAAAATTTGCAAATCCATGAATAATTCAGTTCATTTGACAATTTAGCACCAAATGTTTAGCCGAAATATCACCGCTTTCAATGTATAAGCACATGTGAAAGCCACTCATTTTTCTTTCTGAGAGAAAGAAAATAGTTTGCTGGGTACACCTTTCCTATTAATGGTACAAATCTTTTCAGAATCCAACTCTGAAACTCCCATTTGGATTAGGTTCATGTTCATAGTTTTTGAATTATTGATTACTTGAAGGCCAAGCCATTCCAATCTGTGATATATGCATAATTTATCATGGTATTTAAAAGCATGTGAATCTGGATGCCTTCTGGAACTTTAATCCTATGCCTAATGACAACATATTTTGAGTTTTTTTTATGCTTTCAGAGTCTTGGCAAAAAGACAGGGCTTTCTGGTGCAGTGGCCTCACGTGAGTTCAGTATCCTTTAATGTTCTTTTTCTCTCTTTGAGTTTTTGTATTCTTCTTTTCCTTTCTCATTTGATTCTTTCTTTCCTTCTCCTTTTTTTTTTTTTTTTAATTCAAAGTCCTTCATGACACTAATTCTTTCTTTCGTTGTCTTTGTATTTCTTAAGACTATTTCACAGGGCCCTCCATGGTGCCTCACATGTTTTCTTTGTATCTCTCTTCTTTATGTTCTTCTTTTGAGTATTCTGCCTTCTTGGATTTCTGCTGCTTGAGAAAACCCTTTCAGCCATTTATTTCCTATTTATTGTCTTATTTATCTTTGTAGCGACAGCCTAGTTAATTTATTACTGCTCTGAATTTCGTCTCAGATGCTTCTAATATTTGCTGCACCACAGTGAAGAAAATGGGTTGATAATGACAAACTCCCTTTAACGGCAGTTGTTGGAATGTTAAAGTTGAGTGGGGTTATTTCAAAGCTGGGGCTGATTCCCCAGAGGTCAAGTCAGACGACACCATGGTGAGGCCTCCACCTTCTACTTTCTTGCTCTTAACCCTGATGATGGCAACACCACACTTAGCTGCAAACTGACAGGAAATTCCAACTCATCAGACTGTCAGAAAAGAAAAAACGGGCTGAGAATTGCCCCTTAGGTAAGCTCTTTGAAGGCCTAAAGGACAGACACATACTTAAAGGAAAACTTGGGGAAAAAAACATCCCATGTTTTCATTTTAAATGCCTGTTTGTTTTTTTTCTCAGCTGTTTTGAACCTTTCTTCTAAAGCAAGGCTTGAATAATCTTTCTTAGAATATAAACTTTCTTAGCCTCTTGATCCCTGGATTACGTAAATTTATGTGTGTGTGATACAAATCAGAATCCGTGTTTAACTTTCCCCACTGTTTTCCAGGCATGTGACTGCTGGCTGTAAAACAATTCTCATAAAATGATAGGATTCACAGAAATACACGAGATGGCAAATTTAGGCCCTTCTTGCATAATTTTTTAGATAGAATTAAATACATTTATTGAGAGGACACCTTAGGGGGTGTAGTTAGAAAGAAAATTTACAGTTTGTTTCAAAATTTCTGCATACTTTATGTAGGATCCTAAGGTTAATGAAGATAACTTGATATACTAGTAGTATTATACCTTTTACTAGAATTTCTATATGTAACTACATAATTTTAGAAGATCCAATTTGACCCCTGGTGTATGAAAATCCATATAGTGCAGGTCTTTATTTCTTATAAGTGAGAAAGTCTGTCTATGGGCTGGGTGAATATTCCATCTCATTGCCCTATTAATTGGTTCCCAGGCTTCTAGTGTTGGTCATTTTTACCCTATCTGATATTGACTTACATTGCTCTTCATGTGCTCCGCCAAGAGATAGAGTTTTTTGTCTACATTAATTTAAAGGTTCTTCAAGATCCATGTACCTATGCTAAAACTTTACATCTTTGAATTAAGATGCCTAGAAATGCCTTCAATCCCCAGCACAGACAACAGGCTGGGCTCTCAACTCCTCTGATAAGGTAGCTCAACTGTAAGCTTTTCTGTGAAACCTTTCTTGGCAAACTCTTAACCAGGCAAAATTGGTCACCAATTTATTTGGTTCTCTCTGTATCCTGCACAGTTTTCAATCACAGCCCCTAGAACACATTAGAACACTTGAGGTTGTTCTCCATACACATGGGCAATCAGTATTTGTTGACTGACAGATGTGGACCATATTGATGGATACCTGACCACCTGCAGTTCCCTCATCAGGTTAGCATGCTGGGTTAAGCCATATTTCTGTGTTTTCTTGCTCATGCATTTTTTCCTGATTGGTCAGTGCTCTGACTAGCTGAATAGAGTTAGAAGAAGAGAAAGAGAGACAGACAGAAAGAGAGAAAAAGAGAAAGACAGAAAGAATATTTATCAAGGGCCAGGTAAGATAGGCACTATGCTAAGCACTTTATGCTCATTAGTTTATTTAACCTTATATTAAACCGATAAGGCAGGTACTATTATTATCCCCATTTGACAATATAGGAAAATGAGGCACTGGAAGATTAAAGACTTTTCCAATGGTCATACAACTAGAGTGGAAATGAATTCAGTCCCTGTCCATTTGACTACAGATCTAAAGCTTATAACCTTCTATCATCTTGTTTTATCTAACTAGTAAATTAAAACTTTATTTTTCAATTTTTTAAAATTTTTTATGGCTAACTATTCCTCCATGGAACATCTCCTAACATTACAGGCATTTCATTTTTTCTCCTCTGTATAGAATTGATGAAACTCACATTGTATTTTACGTGATTATTTAGGAATATTTTTTCAGTTCCTTGAAGACATGGATGATATCTTATTTCTAGTACCTAGGCATTGCCTGAGTAATAGCTGAATAAATGAATGAATGTCTTTATTACATAAAATGTTATCACCCTTATCATATTTTGCAGTTATTTATTTTATATTTTATTTCCTAGCCTCACCTCACCTCTGATGATGTTCAAAATCATCAGTTGAATGAATGGAAGAATAAGTAAGTAAAGGTGTGAATGTCCACAGCTGACCATAGTGTGAAAGAAAGGTTTGCTCACAAATACCACTTGCCAAGATCTCCAGATATTTTTATCCCTGTCTTGTCTAATTCCAACTCAAATTTGAAGACTAAAGATATGAAATTTCTTCTCAAGAAAACTCCCTCCCCCAATATTTACATTTAGGTGTTCCCAGTCTGGCAGAGGGACAAGGCTCTTGGCTCTAGCCTCAATGCCCTAATGTCACTTGCCACATTGTAACATCATTATTTATTTATATATCTGGGTCTCCTAAAGACTAAGACCTGGATAACAGTTTCTTATTTAATGTATCTGCTTAATGTATGGCATATTTTCTAGCATCTATTCAATGGCCAATGCCTATTTTTTTGAATGAATGAATAATTCTGTATATTTATAAATGGGTTGGGGATCTGGAAAATTAATTGAGAAATGGAGAGGTTAAACCTATTCTTTTATTTTCCCGCCTCAGTTTGTATGACGTGGGTGTTGGGAGATTGCAATTACAATTCCACTTCACCTTGGAAATAGTCACTTAATGCTGTTTAAAAATACACAATAGTTGTAAAAATGCAACCCAGGACTTCCAAAGTTTTTAGCAATAATATTCTTAAATTCCAGCAGATGGCGGTATTGTTTAAAAAAGCTGGAATCCCTTAGGTAAAATAAAACCTTATAAAAACTTTTTTTTTTTTTTTTGCTTTTTGTTTGTTTTCTCCTTGGAAAAATGAAGAAAGAATATTCAGAATAACTATTTTCTCTATAATATTTAGCTAAGAATTAAAACACTTCTTTAAAAAAACAATGTTGGCCCATAGAATGGTTTTAAGGGTTTTTATAACTGTCAACAATTTAAAAAGACTTAGAAGATCCAAGATGGCAGAGGAGTAAGTGGAAGCTACAATAACCTCCTCCCAGGACCAATCTGGAAATACAACTAAATTATAGAGAAGCCATCTGGAATAACCAACTGAACAATAGCTAGAGTGAAGCCTTATAACCAGTCAGACAGAAGAGACCACTTCACCACAATGTGACTGATACGGAGTGCAAAAGAGATATAAGTGGGCTGGCTGGGCTCCCACGGGTGGCAGCTGAAGTGCCAGGAGGAAATTTCAAGAGCTGGGGATTCCCCCTGAGAAGTGTGGGGTTTAAACCCCAAGATGGGCTCCCTAAGCTATAGCACCAGAGCCAGAAAGGAACCAGGATAACATCCAGATATGAAAAGTGGTAGGGTTTCTGTCTGCCACAGAGAGATAGCTGGAGACACAGAGAGCCTCTTAAAGGGTCAATGACTAAAATTTTATTTGCAGCCACTTATCCTGGGCTCCAGCACAAAAAGGGCTGAGTGGACTAGAGATGCTTGAGGAGAGTCTGGGGAAAGTGGCTTTGGGGAAGAACTGAGGGAAAAGCTGCCAAGAGCCCTGTGCTGAGTCATTCCCCATATTGCAGGACCAATCTTGCTCAGGCAGAGCAGTCCCTACCAAGTGGCATTAGCCTGAGTGGAAACAATAGCCTCGCCCACAGGAATTACTCTGCCCACCCTGTAGTTCTTCAGCCAGTCTGTTGACTACAGATTGACTATAGATTAACAGCTGAAGGAGACAGCCACAGACTGTGGATCCCTGAGAGTCTCAAATAGGCTGCCTAGGGCCAGATTGGAGCACCATCTGATGTCATTAGGGGCAGATCCAGAAAGAAAACAGTGGTAATCACTAGATTCTACTGCGACAAATACCACCATGGTCCTCTTCATGATTTACATTATTTTTCTCTCTTGCATAGCTCTTCAACATTATTTCTTGTCCCTCAAAGTTTGTGCCTATTGGGCCACTAGTTTTTTTTTGTTGTTTGTTTGTTTTTTGTTTCCTTTTTTCTGGAACTTCTGGTTGTTTCCAGTTTTGAGATAGTTGTCCACTAGTTTTTATATTATAATTTATTTCAAATCTCATATTTGGCTCCTTCTTTCCCTTACTCCATTTTACCTTCTTCTTTCCTCTTCTTAGTTTCCTTTTAAATTCTATTTTATCACTTGTTATGCTTGTATCCATTCCACACTCTTACTATCTCTCCCCCCTTCAGCCTCTCAAACCCATTTTTATTGTCATTAGTCATCTGACATTTTTGTGTCCTGTTCTCAAAATACCCTTTTTCTCTCTCCATCTTTTTTTAAATTTATTTTTACTTTTTATTTTTTTTATTGTTTTTCAATTACAGTTGTCCCATTTTTCCCCCATTGCTCCCCTCCAACCCAGCCCACCCCTTCTCCCACAGTCATTCCCCACCTTGTTGTCCATATTCATGTGTCATTTATACATGTTCTTTGACTAGACCTTTCCCCCCTTACCTCCTTCTCTCCCTCCCCCCTTCCCCCTGATAACTGTTATTCTGTTCTTTGTTCAATTTTGTTCATTTGTTTGTGTTGTTCATTAGTCTCCTGTATCAGGTGATATCATATGGTATTTTTCTTTCATTGCCTGGTTTATTTTGCTAAGCATAATTCTCTCTAGTGCCATCCATGTTGTCACAAATGGCAGGAGTTCCTTCTTTCTTTCTGCTGCATAGTATTCCATTGTGTAAATGTATCACTGTTTTTTCATCCAGTAATCTATAGAGCGGCGCTTAGATTGTTTCCAGCACTTGGCTATTATAAACAGCACTGCTAAGAACATAGGGGTGCATAAGTTCTTTTGAATAGGGGTTTCAGGATTCTTCAGGTATAATCCTAGCAGTGGAATCACTGGTTCAAAAGGCAGTTCCATTTTTAGTTTTTTGAGGTAATTCCATACTGTTTTCCATAGTGGCTGCACCAGTCTGCATTCACACCAACAGTGCACTATGATTCCCATTTCTCCACATCCTCGCCAGCACTTGTTGTTTGTTGATTTGTTGATAATGGCCATTCTGACTGGTGTGAGGTGGAATCTCATTGTAGTTTTTATTTGCATCTCTCTGACGGCTAGTGATGTTGAGCGTTCTTTCATGTGTCTATGGACCCTCTGTATATTCTTCTTGGAGAAGTGTTTGTTCAGGTCCTTTGTCCGTTTTTTAATTGGTTTGTCTATCTTCTTGGTGTTGAGACATGTAAGTTCTTTATATATTGTGAAGATCAATCCCTTGTCTGAGGTATCATTGGCAAATATGTTTTCCCATATGGTTGGTTTCCTTTTCATCTATCTAAGATTTTCTTTTGCTGAGCAGAAACTCTTAGTTTGATGTAGTTCCACTTGTTTATTCTTTCCTTTATTTCCCTTTCCTTAGGAGATGTATTGGTGAAAATATTGCTATGTGGGATATCTGAAATTATCCTGCCTATGTTTTCCTCTAGGACTTTTATGGTATCACAGCTTATATTTAAATCTTTGATCCATCTTGAGTTTATTCTGGCGTGTGGTGTAAGTTGGTGGTCTAGTTTTTATTTTTCTGCATGTCCCTGTCCAGTTTTCTCAGCACCATTTGTTGAAGAGGCTCTTCTCACTCCATTTTATGCTCCTTCCCCCTTTGTTGAATATTAGTTGACCATATAGACCTGGGTTTATTTCTGGGCTCTCTATTCTCCTCCACTGATCCATATGTCTGTTCTTATGCCAGTACCAGACTGAGTTGATCACAGTGGCTTTGTATCACAGTTTGATGTTAGGTATTGTGATTCTTCCTGCTGTGTTCTTCTCTCTCAAGATTGCTGTGGGTATTTGGGGTCTTCTTTGGTTCCATATAAATGTTTGAAGTATTTGTTCTAGGTCTGTGGAAAATGTCACTGGTATTTTAATAGGGATTATGCTGAATCTGTAAATTGCTTTGGTTAGTATGGACATTTTAATGATGTTGATTCTTTCCATCCATGAACATGGTATTTGCTTCCATTTATTTGTATCTTCCTTAATTTCTTTCTTCAGTGTTATGTAGTTTTTCGAGTACAGGTCTTTTATCTCTTTGGTTAAGTTTATTCCTCGGTACTTTATTTTTCTTGTTGTTATAGTCAATGGTATATTTTTTAGTTTCTATCTCTGATACTTTATTGTTGGTATACAGAAATGCCTTCAATTTCTGAATATTGACTTTGTACCCTGTTATTTTGCCAAATTCACTTATTATGTTGAGTAGTTTTTTCATGGAGTCTATAGGGTTTTCTATGTACACTGTCATGTCATCTGCAAATAATGACAGTTTTACTTCCTGTTTTCGAATTTGGATGACATTTATTTCTTTTTCTTGTCTAATTGCTGTGGCTAGAAGTTCCAACACTATGTTGAATAGGAGTGGAGTTCTATCTCCATCTTTATCAATCTTTGTTCATTGGTTGCAGATATAGTGGTTGTTCAATTTTATTTCTAGATTTTCACTATTTTTGTATTTTAAATCTCAAATTTTACTGTCTCCCTCTTCTACTCCATTTTGCCTTTCTCCTGCCCTTTTTGTTTGTTTGTTTTAAATTTGAAATTTTCCTGTATTAGCCTGGTTTTCATTCTTCTCTCTTAGTATTTCATCTCCCTCTAGCCTTTCAAAAACACGTCTCTTTCCTCTAGATATCTCTTAAGCTTTTCTTTCTTTCTTTTTCCCCCTTATGCCCATCCCATCTGTATTAATCTTTGTTCATTTGTTGTTGATAGTGCTGTTGTGGTTCTTTTTCTCCAACTTGGTTCCTCTTTTTTCTCCTCTTTTCACTATATATATTTTTTAAATTTCTGTTTAAACCTAATACTATATGCTTCTCTTCTCTGTCTCCATTCTGCCTTCTCCCCTCCCCTTTTTTTATTTACAGTGTAAATTTTACTTTCTCTCTTTGCGTTGTCTCTGTTTCCTACTCTTATTATTTCTCCCCCCTCCACCCTCAAAAAACCATTTTTTTTCAGTTAATCATCTCATATTCATTTTTCCTTTCTTATAATAGCCTTAGTCTCTTTACACCTTTATCAATATTGGCTAATTGGCTCTTGATATTGTGATTATGGGTGGGGGATATTTTTGTGGGCCTGGGTTTGTACTCTGGGCTATTTGGTTTTGTTCTGGCAGCACCTGTACAATAGCATACAAGATGTGGTGTGTGGAGTGATTCTTAGTCAGCCAGTCAGAAGGAAGGACCCACTAAAGAATGACCAACAACCACCAAAACACAATTACAACCAGACAGCCTAAGAAAGTGGCATAAAGGGCATCCCAAGAGCATCAAGTTCAGGAGAACAAGGAGACTGTGCCAGTGAATCCCACAGGTCTCCTATCATGGAAGATCACACCATGAAGACAAGGAGTCAAAGAAGTTCAATCTAATATATAGAAACTAACAAGAAGAGTCACCTAAAATGGGAATACAAAGAAACAACCCCCAATTGAAAGGAACAAATATTTCAAAAATTTATATGGAACCAAAAACAACTCCAAATAGCCTCAACAATCTTGAGAAAGAAGAATAAAGTAGGAGGGACCACAATTCCCAATGTCAAACTATATTACAAGGCAGTCTGGTATTGGCATAAGAACAGACACATAGACTAATGGAACAGAATAGAGAGGCCAGAAATAAATCCTTATCTCTATGGTCAATTAATATTTGACCAAGGGGGCAATAGTATAAAATGGAGTAAAAGTGGCCCTTTTCAATAAATGGTGTTGGGAAAACTGGAATGGTACATGCAAAAAAATGAAACTAGATCACCAACTTACACCATACATTAGAATAAACTCAGATGGATAAAAGACGTAAATGTAAGCTGTTATACCATAAAATTCTTAGAGAACTATAAAGGCAATAAAAATTCAGATATGCTACACAAAAATATTTTTGCCAATATATTCTCTAGGGCAAGGGAATAAAGGAAAGAATTAAAAAATTAGACAACATCAAATTAAAAAGCTTCTTCTCAGCTACAGAAAACATCAGCAAAATGAAAAGGAAACCAATCATATGGGAAAACATATTTGCCAATGATACCTCAAACAAGGGTTTGGTCTCCAAAATATATAAAGAACTAATATGACTCAATGCCAGGAAAACAAAAAATCCAATTTAAAAAATAGGCAAAGGACCTGAGCAGACACTTTTCCAATGAGGGCATATAGAGGTCCCATAGGCATATACAAGGATGCTCAACATCAATAGCCATCAGAGGGATGCCTCACACCAGTCAGAATGGCCATCATCAAAAAATCAACAAATCAACAATCAGCAAGTGCTGATGAGGATGCTGAGAAAAGGGAACCCTAGTTCACTGTTGGTGGAAATGCAGACTGGTGCAGCCGCTGTGGAAAACAGTATGGAATTTCATCAAAAAACTAAAAATGAAACTGCCTTTGCATACAGCATTTCCATTGCTGGGAATATTCCCTAAAAATCTTGAAACACCAATTCAAAAGAATCTATTCACTCCTATGTTCATAGAAGCATTATTTACAATAGCCAAGTGCTAGAGATAGCTTAAGTGCCCATCAGTAAATGAGTGGATCAAAAAACAGTGGTACGTTTATACAATGGAATACTATGCAGTAGAAAGAAAGAAGGAACTCCTACCTTTTGTGACATCATGGATGGACCTGCAAAGTATTATGCTAAGTGAAATAAGCCAGGCAGTGAAAGACAAATACCATATGATCTCACCTATAAGAGGAACCTAATGAACAAGACCAAAAAAAAAAAAGAGCAAAATAGGAACAGGGTCATAAAAACAAGGAACAGACAGACAGCAACCAGATGGGAGGGGTATAGAAGGTGGGAGATAAAGGGGAAAGCAGGAGAAGGGTCTAGGCAAGGACAGGTATAAATGACCCATGGACATAGACAGCAGGGTGGGGATTGACTGTGGAAACAGGTTTTGGGTGGGGCAGGGGAGCATAATGGGGGAGAATTGGGACAACTGTAATAGAACAACTTTTAAAAAAATAAAATGGACTTAGAATTCTTTATTTTTAAGTAAAATTAATATATGTTTCTGGGAGTAGGGTATCAGTCTTTGCCTGTATTAGCTTGAGATCAAATTGTGACAGAGGATATGGGGACATTTTCCCTGTTGCCTTCATCCAACCTCCTATTTCCCAGTCATAACTTATAATGTGTATTATGTCCTGACTGGGCAATGAAATGGGTACAAGTCAAATACTGTGGAGCATTTTTTAAAAGACTCAGAATGTCTGAGTACCATGCCAGGAAGCAAGTTTTTGGTTCATAACATTTATCAATGCTTCCTAAAGTTAAGTGTTTTTTTTTTTGTAGAACTATTGATCTCTTAAAGTGATATACATATTTCTGCTGTTTAAGGAAAGGGGATAATTCATTTTCTTTTTAAATCTTTTATTTTTTTCATGCTGTTTCTGGTTAGTATAAAAATACAGAAGAACACATATTCATGAATAAGCAGGATTATAGGAATATAAGGGTTTTAATACAAAATACTTAAAAAATAACTTCAGTTAATTTGTTTTATTATTTTTCATTAAAAAATTCAAAATAGTTACTGCCTTTTTAAAATGTAGTGTGTCCTACTTTTAAGGAGTATTAATTATACACATCTTACATCAATATTGGACTTTCATATGTGACTTTTAACATATTCTGGAAGCAAAATTATATGTAAGTAAATATATGTGTATACAATCTATAGAGCTCTGAAATTAGTTTTGAAATATATGGGGAAACAGAATGTGTTGTATGTGCTCTTTTTTAAGGCCCTGTATAATTGTGTAAAATATTTTTTAAATGATTGGATATTATTATACAGAATTCTTTTCGAGCAGGTAACAGGAGGAGTAATTTTTTCAAAGAATTTACTTATTCTTCTTAGAGTGTCTTTTTAAAACAAGGATAATTTCAATAACAGTTGCAATACAATCATTTTAATATAAAATTAACATCTAAAGCCTTTCAAGAACATACTAAGTATTAGAAAAGTAGTTTTTGGAATTTGATTTATAGTATATTGACTAAAATAAAATATACTCATTAAGTCATAGCTACTTTTAAAACATTATAAATAGTATAAATGACTTTATTCCAAGTGAAAATCATGTAGTGGGCCATACTATAGTGCTTTCCAAAAGAATTTCCTTTTAATGGCTTGCAGATGTTGTTGTGTTCAATGCCAGCGACAAAAATGAATTCAGTTTTAAGACATAAAACTTTACATGAAATTAATCCCCTGAGTGGATTAAGTGTTTTCATTTTTGAAGAGTGAAAACAGATATTTAGAAATTTGTTTGCTAAGTATTTTAATTATATTTCTAAAGCAATTCCTTAAATTAAAAAGTCAAAAAGTCATTTTTTTTTTGTAGAAAGAAGGAAAATCTTAACATTTCACAATCTAGTATTTGCTTTTGCTTTTTCAATCAACATTTTAAAATTTCAAATAAAGTACATGAATAAAACAATTAAGATTTCTTTAAAAACTGCACACTCCTTTTAAAGGTAATCTATTTCAAATGTGTGTCCGTGATTTGCAAAGTGGTTGTCTAGCAGTAACAGCATCGTAATATCTGGGGATGCTTTTTAAAATGAGGTAGGTGGAACTTGGGCATATATGGCTCACGGTGTTTTGTCATAAGAATTTTAGGTAACTAACTACAGTGGCTGAGACACCAGCTTGAACCTCATTCCCACTGGCTTCCTGGGTCTGCTTACTGATGCCCAGACAGCTATAAAGTGAGGGTAACTCAGCTAACCATAAGATACTACTGAGTGGTGGGTCTAAACCTTTAAAGAAAGAATTTCATGGCACAAACAGAGTTCATTAATAATTGAATTCCAACTTGTAACTCTTAGACTAGGCTTTAAAAATGTAGGTACTTAGACCCCATCACAACTCGTAAATTAGAATCGGATTTGGTCCCACCGGATTCTAAAACCTTACCACCCATACCACCCATACTCTCCCAAACAGTTTGTTGCTCTGCATTTTAGAAAGGCTGAATTTTCAGTTTTTCCCAGGTTCCACTCACTTTCTTGCTTCTAGACATCCACACACATTGCCCCTTCTGCCTGAAATACTCTTCGCTGCCCCCTCCCCCACTCCTCTGCCTCCTTATCCTCTTGGCTAATCAGAACTCATTCTGCAGACAAAGATCCTGGTTGTATACTTCCACAGAGCTTGGCCTTTCCCCTTTCCTAACAGTTGCGAATGACTCTACCTTTCCTGCTAGACTGTAAGCTTGCAAAGGTCAGGCAATATGACTCCTTAACTCAGCGCTCTATTTCTGTGCCCAGCAAAATGCTGCACCCTCAAGATATACTCACTGAAAGATGCATTCTTTTATTTTTAATTTCCTAAGAGTGCTAGAATTCTGATAAATCTCTCAGAAGTAATAGCATACCAATATTAGTGTTTCTTGAGTCATCTATCAAGTCTTTGCCCCCTTGAAATTAGGGCATTAGAAAAGTCTTGGGCATCTGAAAAAAATGTCTGTCTTTTAATAAAGGGGCTGCGCTTTCCCCTTACACCAAGTTGCCCTTGGGTATTTAAAAAGTGCTATTAGCTTTTGAATTCAGATATAATCTAAATGAAGTGCTAGAAAATGGTCCGAACTTCAAAGAAGGAGAAGTTGAGGGCTAAGTTGATGGTGGTTTTCTGCCCTGGGCTCCCCTCTGTCCCAGTGCCCTTTTCTTCACACCCAATCCATCTATGGGTCAGTTCTGCTCTAGAACCTGGGACCAATTCTAACTTCACTGCAAAGAAGTTTAAATATTTGTAACTGAGTTCTTAGGGAGACTCGCTATTGAGTCCATTTTCTTCTTGTTGTACTGTGACCTTTTGTTGTATTTTCTTAAAAATACAGTGCCTGCCTTGTTATGAGATCATGTATACTGCATTCACTCATGGCGACTGGGTGGAGGTGGACTGCCTCTCAGCAGTTTTGACCTACCGACCAACCGATCTGACTGGGGCTTGCTAATCTGATGCTAACCAGCCATCCATATTCATGTTCAAGCAATCAAAAACACACCCAGCTCTTGAAAAATGTAAGCACATGCTCCTCACCCTCTTTCTCAAAAATCTGCCTCAGAAATAAAACATATCCCTGTGTGGCTTCCTTCTCCCTCATCACTTTCACAAGATGCTGATTGCAAAATTCCTCAGTTCTTTTATTATCAGCATCAGTTCCAGAAGATGCATTATCCTCTATCCAGAACATGAAGTTCTCACATTTATCTTGCTTTAACTCAAGCTTCATTTGCACGTGATCCTCTATGAAAACTGTAGAATTGTAGATATCGGCATTTCAGTCATATGACTCCTAATTTTTTCCCTGAACTTATTCAATTTACAATGATGCTGTGTATGTAATTATTCCTGTGTAATACAACCTTTTGAATGCATTAACATGTGACTTACGAAGTGCAGTATATCATAACTATGTAAGCAGTAGTATTACCCTTTAAACACAACTGTGTCTGAGATCCACATGACTGTGAGGGTCTGCATGCTGTGCTCTATTCACTCTTTGTATACCGGCTAACAGAAAAGGGCAAACAAATATTAAGATCAAAGTAAAGATCCCTTTCAGAAAAAAATGTAATATGTGCAGTAAAATTGTTTGTCAAGAAAAATATACCAGCTTATAAGAAAGACAATATTTTGATTAGTTCATAAACACGTATTTAAAAAAAAAAACCCTCTTGTGCCTTTGTGACCTCCATAAAGTACCCTTGAATATAAAAGCAGAAATAAAGCAGATGTGCGAACCAAATCTCTTACAAAAAACATTCATGAGATTGTGTTAAAATAAATGCCACAGGATTAATGGGTAAATGATACTTCACAGACAGTATCATTTGCAAAAAGCTGAGTTTTTAAAAGGCAATAGCATTTTTCCTCAGCATGACACAGATTTCATTTTTAATTTTGCAAATGTTTATTGATTAGCTACTATGTCTTTGACATTGCACTAGACACCAGGCACTCAGGGATTGATTCTGGCTGTGAAGGAACCACAGGTGTTTTATCTGCAGCCAACTGATGTTATTCATTAACTCTGGTCTCTGCCTGAAACTAGCTGGACAAATCTGGATTAGGAGCAATAGAACATTTTTTAAAAATGACAGACATTTTTTGTGAAGAACCATTCTGCAAAGAGTACCTTATTTTTTTCTTTTCTGGTTTTGTCCCAAATCTGAACTATTTATCTAGGTTGGAATTTGTTGTCAAATGTTTATTCATTGTCATTGGTTTATTCTTTGCCAAATGTTACTATTTTGTTGACACACTCCATTACTTGTTTAAGAAATATTATAGTTTCTATAATCTATGTACGCATTAAAGCAAGCTGGATTTGAGGTTGAGTTCTTCAGAGTGTGGCTTTATATATACCTCCTAAGAAAAAATTCTTTCACTTCTTTCTTCTGCTCACTACCCCTAAGATTGAGTCTATATCTTGAAGCAGAGGAGGGTCAAGAAAACTCAGCTGAGGGCCAGCTAGATTTTTAGATTGAAACATATAATAATTCATATGTAAACTGTAGCTAATATCTTGCATAATTTTCAGGGTCTGAACATTCCAAAAGTGATTATTATAGTTGACAGAGGAACTAGAAGTTGAAAATCTTGGAACAAACATTTGTCACTTTATAGCTAGATTAAAAAAATAACCTCTTATAAGAAATTGTAATGGAGTTCTCTTGATATACCCACTACCAATACTAATATTTTAAGTGTGAAAAGATCTGTTTAAATTATTAATTATGTAAACAATTTTTTAAACTTTATATAAAGAATTCAAACTTCATAGATGTTTTGCAAGCTTACCTTTCTTTAAATAAACACACAAATATGCTTAAATAGATAAACAGTTTTATAAATAGAAGTATTCAAGAACAATAATGAATCTCTTCATTTCTTAATTGTTCTTTCCCCCTGTAGACTTTGGGTAGTAATTTTTTAATTTAGGTAACAATTAATTCAGTTACATAAATTGGCTATTTTCAGCCAACAGGTCTTTCTTGGTCTCCTACTGCATCTGAGGCAATGAGTCAGGGGCTGGGATTAAGCAACTGGTCAGGGAAAAGTTCCAAACAATCGTTAGTGTCTGGATCACGTGAGGCATCTCCTGATGATAACATTTTGCGATTGAGAGGGAAGAATTTCTTTGCTGAATTATAAACTTCAGAAGTGGGAAGTAGCATCAATTACAAATTTACCCATTTACTATAGAATCTAAAACTTTTATCATTTTGTAGCGAAAAACCCCATAATGTTATTCTGTGTGTTATTTAAATCGATCTTTTTAAAAACAGATTTACTGATAGGATGCTAAACTTCTGTTTTTAGGAATTATCTGAACTGTGCCATGGACAAATTTCTATTTGATTCTGAAGGAATTATCACCAATAAATCAATTGAGTGGGGGTAAAGATTTCAACCATCAACCTTCTGTGCTATGATTTTACATTTTTCTTATGTTAGGAGATTATGCTGTAGCCTAGGCTATGAGCTAGCAAGATGAGAATTTAATGAGGTATAAAACATACACACAAATTGTAACGTCAATAATAATGTTTTAATGGCTTAAGAAGCCCACATAAGTACATTACAAACCAAGGCATAAAGAGATACAGCATGTTAACCTCAAGCTTATAAATCAGCAATCCAAGGCCCTAAGAGCTTCATGACCTGGAGAAGAGTCAGTTTTCTTAAAAAAAAAAAGAATGTACACACTCATACAGTACCATTTTCTTATTCTGAAAGTAGGTCTTATTTTAAAAGTAAGGCTAAGCCTACTTTGTTGTAATATAACAACATAGGTTTTAGAGATCTCTAAAGAATAACCCAGTCAGACTCATGCATTTAACAACTTGAAGACTTTCTGAGAATATGTTCCTAAACCTTCAGTTCTAAGAGCCATTTCCATTTACTAATGCAACAATCTTACCTTACCCTCCTTGGTTTAAAACCAGCAGATACAGTAGCAGCAGAAGTGTGCTGGATGTCCTGGACAAACTTGGACACATCAACACTCCATAGCTGGTTAAACAGAGAGCTGTCAGTTTTTCTAGATTTTTATCCCCAAATTGGAAAAAAATGGTTTGTTGGATTATGAAGAATTCCAAGTTAATAATGGTTGCATTTGTTTAATATATATTTAGGAGAAAGATCAAAATGAAGTAGCAGTATAACACAGAGGTAAAGATAGAGGTCTTTCAGAGGTTCATTTCCCAGACTGCTAGTTAATTAATACCTTAATAAATGCATAACCTTAGATAATTTATTTTCACTGTATTTTTATCTCCTTAACTATAAAATGGGAATTATAATGGTGATAATAATAGTTGCAACTCCAAGGTTGCTTTTTTTACTAATAATAAAACCTGGTGCACAGTAACACTCTATATAGAATTACATATTGTGCAGCTCAGCCCTTTCCTTGCAGACAACACCTAATTAATCAGGAATACTGCCATACTTGGTTGATATGTATTTCACATGGATTCAGAATATCTTCATAATCATTTTGAAGCCTGACACTTCTATACAGATTAGGAAAAGTCTAGAGAAAAACTTGCTTTGAAGGCAAAATATTAATATCTAAGTTAACAGTATTTCTCTTAGGATGTGTTTTCTGTTGAAAATGTTTCCTTTTGTTTAAAGGGAAGCACATTCACATTCTCAGGTTTATAGCTAAGTTAAAACTTGAAAAACATTTGACTGTCAAAAGTTTTATTACATGTCCAAACTAGAATTTGTATTAGAATTGAATGAAAAAAATTCAAATCTATATTTTATCACCTAAACTGGCAGGCAGAAATTTTGTATTTTAATTCAACTTGATAATTTTCTCTATATTTTAGTCCTTGCGGGGGAAAAGTTATTTTTGATATATGCAAATAGAATTTAATAAATTTTAATTAAAAAATTCAAATATATATTCCAGTATTTTCCAAACTTGTCTGATTTTAAATATTACTGAAAGTCCTTTTGATAATTCAAATTCCTTGGCTTATTCCAAAGCTATCAAATCAGAAGCTCTATGAGTTTCTCTCTAGAGTTTTTCTAGAGAGCATCACTCTAGGTGATTTTTTTATGTGCAGTATTTTATTTAATTTATTTTTTATTGTTGGTCTATTACAGTTGTCCCAATTTTCTCCTGTTGTTCTTCCCTATCCCTCCCAACCCCTGCTCCCAGAGTCAATCCCCACCCTGTTGTCCATGTTCATGGGTCATTTATACCTGTTCCTTGAATAGACCCGTCCCCCTTCCCCCTTATCCTCCAACTCCCTCCACTCTGGCCACTGTAAGTCTGTTCCCTGTTCCCATGCCTTTGGTTCTATTTTGCTGGCTTGTTTATTTTGTTCATTAGGTTCCTTTTATCAGTGAGATTCTATGGTATTTATTTGTCTTCTGCAGCCTGGCTTATTTCACTTAGCAAAATACTCTTCACTTTTATCCAGGCTGTAGCAAAAGGTAGGAGTTCCTTCTTTCTTTCTGCTGCATAGTATTTCATTGCATGAATGTACCACAGTTTTTTTAATCCACTCATCTACAGACGGGCATTTAGGCTGTTTCCAGCACTTGGCTATAGTAAACAGTGCTGCTATGAACATAGGGGTGCATAAGTTCTTTTGAATTGGTGTTTCAGGATTCTTAGAGCAGGCAATTTATTTTTAATCCTTACCCAAGGACATATTTACTTCTTTGAGATGAGGGGGCTCATCAATCAGCTGCCTCCCATACATTCTATAAACATTTTTATTAACATTTTCACATTTTATAAACAAAACTAAATTCAATTATCTTAATTTTAATCATCTCACACTATTCAAATTAGTTATATTTAAAATTATAATTTCATCAGATTCATAAAGTGTTTTGACTCTCTGATGATGAAAAATTAGAAGTTTAGACCATAGCTAAAGGAATTTTTAAGTGTAGATATACTGTTGCCCATTTAATCTGTGAAAGAATTTAAAATACTTTTTCTTTACCAAATAATTGAAACTATCTGCATGTTGGTGCCTGCTAAATATTGTGTGAAATTTTACCAGCTGGGAATTATCCCTTCATTCTCTGGTGTGATTAACACTTCCAGCTGTAGAATAATTAAAATGTCAATCAGTTCTGAAATGGAGCAAAACAGTTTCTCATTTGATCCGTCAGTTGGAAGGCTAAACAAGGAGCACATCAAGTGTCTAGCTCTCATCACAACAGGAGTTTACATTCCACTGCTCTGTTTTCTCCTTCTCTCCTCCCGACTCACACACACACACACACACACACAAACACGCACATGCACACATCGCTCTGGAGGCTAAGTTTGAGTTCTGCTCAAATTTGGTTTGTCAATATGCCATCCTGATTTTTCAAAATTTGTTTTGTTGATTATCTTGAAAGAAAATTAGAGGACAAAAAGTCGCAAGATGGCTGCAGAGGAGTAGGATATATCACATACCGTACCCTCTCAGAACCAAATTGGAAATAAAACTAAAGAGAGGACTAGACACCTGAAAAAAAACTGAAGATTACCCCCTAAAAAGAGACTCTTAACCAAGGACAGAAAAAATAAAACCTCAACATGATGGGTAGGAAGGGTGAAGTTGTTAAAGGAGCCACCCCATTCACAAGGGAGGCAGGCCAAGGTGGCGGTGTGGTCTTGGGGAGCTTCCCCTTGAAAGAAGAGAAGCTGGGAGCACAAACAAGGCTCCCAAGCACAGAACTCCAGTGCCAGGATCAGCAGACCATGTAGCACCCAGCGGTGAAAGGCCACGAGGTTTATCTTTGCTGGAGAATGACAAGACCCACTGAGGACAAAGCCTCTTTTTTTCTTTTTTTCCTTAATTCTTAAAGGGGCCAAAGCACAGGTTTTGTGTTTGCAACCACTCACCTTAGACCCAGGCGAAGGGATACAGTGCAGTCTGGAGTTGCACTAGGAGAGTCTGGAGTGGGAGACACTTGTGAGAGATGTGTGGCAGCAGCCATGGGTTTTATTTGTTGGAATATACCTAGAGTACATAGCAGCCATCTTTCTTAAGAAGAGCAAGCCCCTTCCAGGGGAAAAGCAATTATCTTACCCTATGGGATACCAGTCCCTCCAAAACTCTGGAATCCTGCTTTCACCTACCCTGTATCATTTTTCCTTTTTTTTCTGTTTAGTTATGTGTTTTGTCCTTTATTGTCTATTTCTTCTTCTTTTTTTAATTCTGTCTTTTCTCCCATCCTGCATCTTAACCCCTGATGAGGAGATAGCAACTTATTCAGACTCAAGGCAATGCCAGAGATAGGCTATAGGGCACAGTCATACCATACATTTTCCTGGGAAACAGACTGGTGCTTCCTCCTCATGGGAGAGACATAGAAAGATCCTCCCAGTTTCCAGAAGACCCAAATTATGGGCTCTGCAGACTCCACCCATTAGTGCACTAGGGGTCCCACCCTGCTGAGTACAGGGAAAAAATCCTGGATAGACTCAGGTCAGTGGCTTGGGGACATGGAAATACATCCACCATCTTTCCTGAAATCTGAAAGGCACCTGCCATAGGAGACTCAGGAGTCCTCCTTTCCCAATTCTGCCAGAAGTCCCCTCAGAAACAGTGGGATTTTGGACTAGTCTAAACTGACATAATGCCTGCAGGCAGAGACAGGCAGAGGAAGATCCTGTGGTGACTTGAGTTGATTGCTGACACACCCCTGTACCCAATGCTGATAAAACTCAGCTTGGCAGAGCAGCTGGGCCGATAATGGGCACAGCCAAGCTTGGAGGAATCAGCCACAAACTATTGATCTTTTGTAACTTCAAACAGGCTGCTGAGGGGTAGATATGGACAGCAACTGACATCAGACTATATCAGAGCTGCATCCAAAAAGAGACCCCAGCAGGCAAGCACTAAATTATGCTTAGATGAATTTCACTGTATTCTTTTTCATATTTTTGATATTTTTTCTTTTCCATACACCATTTATTTTTTTCTGTTTTTCTGGCTTTCTTTTTTATTTCATATCTCTTATTTTATTCTTACCATTGATTACCCCATTGTTCCTTTCTTTTTTCCTTTTCTTATTTTTGTTATTCTTTCTCCTGTAACTTTTTTCTGTTTTCCTCTTTCAATTCATTATTCATATTATTTCTCTTCCCTTTTCTCCTCCCATGATCATTTTGCTGTCCTTTGGTCTTCTCTTATTTTCTTTACTTTCACCTTTTCCTAATGTTGCATTTCTCTTTCCACTTTTATTATTTCCTGATCTTTTGTTGTTGAAATTGCTCATGATCAGGGTCGGGGGTGCTTATTTTAATTTTATTTTTGTGTTGTTTTGTTTTGATTTCTGCTAGCATCTGAATGACAGTGAAAAAGACTGGTGGGGGTTGAGCCTCTCTGTGGGCCAGTAAGAGGGGAGATTCCACTAACAAACAATCCAACAACATTGAGGACCCAAATACAGTAGGAGAGCCCATGTAATTTACACAAAGGGCATTTCTAAAGCATCCAGATCAGGAGATCAAGGAGTCTGCACCACTGGGTCCCACAGTACTCCTACCACATAAGTCAACCCTACAATATAGCAAGGAAAGCAGTTCTATCTAATACATAGAAAGAAACAAAAAGAGACAGCTAAAATGGGGAGGCAAAGAAACTACCTACAAACAAAAGAAAAGGAGGCATCCCCAGAAAAAGAACTAAGTGAAATAGAGGCAAGGAAATTATCAGACATAGAATTTAAAGTAGTGATTATAAGGATGCTTGAGGAACTTAATGAGGACTACAGCACATGAAAAAGGACATAGAAGCTGTGAATAAGAACCAGTAGGAAATAAAGAATGCAATATTTGAAATGAAGAATATATTAGAAAGAATTACAAGCAGGCTAGATGAAGCAGAGGATCAAATCAGCAATTTAGAAGACAAGGTGGAAAAAAAATCCAGTCAGGCAGTAAAATGAAAAACAAAAACAAAAACAAAAAAAAAAACCAAGACTTAAAAAAATGTGGGTAGTCTAAGAGAGCTTTGGGAAAACATGATACATAACAATATTTGCCTCATAGGGATATCATAAGGAGAGGAGAGAAACAAAGGATAGAAAGCCTGTTTGAAGAAATAATGATAGGAAACTTTTTAATTTGATGAGGGAGAGAGTCATGCAGGTTCAGGAAGCACAGAGGGCCCTAATCAAGATAAACCCAAAGAGGCCTACACCAACACACATCACAATTACAATGGCAAAGTTTAAAGTCAAAGAGAGATTTCAAAGGCAGTGGGAGAGAAACTATTAGTTACCTACATCTGAGCTCCAGTAAGGCTGTTTGCTTATTTCTCAACAGAAACAATACAAGTCAGAAGGGACTGGCATGAAATATTTCAAGTAATGAAAAGCAAGGACCTGCAGCTAAGACTGTTCTATCTAGTAGGGCTCTCATTTGAAATGGAAGGTGAAATAAACAGCTTCCCAGACAAAAGACAGGCTAAAGTAGTATATTTCCACTAAACCACCATTGCAAGATATGCTAAAGGAACTGCTCTAAGAAGAAGAAGAAAGAGAGAGAGAAAGAAACACAGATACACAGAGAAAAATGACAATGGATAAGTATGTATTAATAATAACATTAAATGTAAATGGAATAAGTGCTCCCATCAACAGACAAAGGGTAGCTGAATGGGTATAAAACATGATCCACATATGTGCTGCCTATAAGAGACTCACTTCAAAACAAAAGATTTACACAGACTGAAAGTGAAGGAATGGAAAAAATATTGCATCAAATGGAGGTTAAAGGAAAGTTGGGGTAGCAGCACCTCCATCTGACCAAATAGACTTTAAAACAGAAACCATAATGAAACAGAAAAGGTCATTACATGATACTTAAGGGGTCAGTCCATCAAGAAGATATAACCCTAATAAACAAATATGTACCCAATACAGGAGTGCCTAAATATATAAAGAAAATCTTGGAGGACTTTAAGGAAGAGATCAACAGCAATACAGTCATTGTAGGAGATTTTAACACCCCACTGTCAACAATGGAGAGATCTTTCAGACACAAAATCAGCAAGGATATAGCAGCATCAAATAACACAGTAAATAAAATGGATTTCATTGATTTTTACAGGATATTTCACTCCAACGAAGCAAAATATACATTCTTCTCAAACACACATGAATATCCTCAAAGACAGACCACATGGTAGACACAAAAGAATCCTTAAATATTTTAAGGAAACTGAAGTCACACCAAGCATCTTCTTAGATCACAATGGCTTGAAACTAGAAATCAACCTCAAGAAAAAACTCAAAAACATTCAAATACACGGATGTTAAATAACATGTTATTAAATAATGAATGGGTTAACAATTAGATCAAAAAGGAAATAAAAAAGTGAAAATGCACACACAACAGCCCAAAACCTATGGAACACAGCAAAAGCAGTTCTGAGAGGGAAGTTCATAGCATTACAGGCCTACCTAAAGAAGAGAGAAAAATCTCAAACAACTTAACACTACACCTAAAAGAACTAGAAAACTAATAACAAAAAAATCCCAGAGTGAGTAGAAGAAAGGAAATTTTAAGGTCAGAGCAGAAATAAATTACATAGAGAATTTAAAAAATTCAAAAGATCAATGGATCTAGTAGCTGGTTCTTTGAAAAAAATAAACAAAACTGACAAATCTTTAACCAGACTCATCAATAAAAACAGAGAGAGGACCCATATAAATAAAATTAAAAATGAAAAAGAGAAATAAAAACACAAACCACAGAAATGTAAAACATTTTAAGGAATTAATACAAACAATATATGCCAAAAAATTTGACAAATTGGGCAAAATGGACAAATTTCTAGAAAAAATACAATCTTCCAAAACTGAATCAGGAATAAGCAGTAAACCTGAATAGAATAATAACAACTAATGAAATTGAAGCAGTAATCAGAAAACTCCAGGCATACAAAAGCCCTGGACCAGATGGCTTCTCAGGTGAAATTTACTAGTCATTCAAAGAAGAACTAACACCTATCCTTCTCAAACTATCCTAAAATAGTTAAGAAGAGGGAAGACTTCCAAATTCTTTCTATGAGGCCAATATTATTTTAATTCCAAAACCAGGTAAAGACACAACAAAGAAATAACATTACAGGCCAATATCTCTGATAAACATAGATGCTAAAATCCTCAACAAAATATTAGCAAAGTAGACCCAATAATACATTGGAAAGATCATACACAATGATCAAGTGGGATTTATTCCAGGGATGCAAAAATGGTACAATATTCACAAATCAATAAATGTGATGCATCACTTAAACAAAATAAAAGACAAAATCACATAATTGTACCAACAGATGCAGAAAAATCATATGATAAAATCTAGCATCCTTTTATGATAAAAACATTCAGCAAAGTGGGAATAGAGGGATCATACTTCAACATAATAACGGCCATATATGAAAAACCTACTCCCAACATCATACTCAATGGGCAAAAACTAAAAGCATTTCCTTTAAGATCAGGAATGAGACAGGGATGTTGTTTTCACCAGTCTTATTGAACCCAGTACTGGAAGTCCTAGCCACAGAGGTCAGACAATAAAAAGAAATAAAAGGAGACTTCCGGCCAAGATGGAGGTGTAGACAGACATGCTGCATCTCCCTCCACAACTAAGAAAGCATACAACTACCTCAAAACTAGAAACAACCAGAAGTTCCAGAAAATCAAACTGCATGGAGTCCAACAAACAAAGATATAAAGAAGAAATACTCATCCAGACAGGTAGGAGGGGCGGAGCCAGGGTGGAGAGGAGACGGTGTGGTGGCAGCAGCAGTGGCAGCAGCAGCAGGCTGGCAGAAAGCACAGTTACATGTTTTAAAAAGTTAGGAGGGACACCTGGGGAGCGTTCCCAGCTCCTCACCAGACCCTGCAGCTCACTGTCCCAGTACGGAAAATCAAACCTCATTGCTTCTGACTGTGCAAATCAGTGGGGTTGGGGTGGAGGAATAAACTGCCAGTCTCTCAGGAGAGTCCGCTTGTTTAAAGGGCCCCCATGGTCTTAGAACATCCACAGATGTTCTTGATTGAGGGGCAGGGCTGTGTCATTGCCAGGCCAGAGGACTGGAGTGACAGCCGGGGAGTGGAGCAGACTGATTTGCCCTTCATTGCAGAACAATTTCCACTGAAAGCCACAGGAAGGCACGTCAGGCTCCACCGTGAAGGGCCCATACTCACCTGGGGTCAAGCCAAGAGTTGGAGCTCTGGGAACGACGGCTAGGGCAACAGCTAGAGGGGCACCAGCCCCATATGGAACTGGGAGAAGTACGTGGAAAAGGGGCGAGTGCAGGGCAAGTGGCATTGTTCCCTCTCAGACCCCTCCCCCACATACAGTACCACAACGTGGTGAAACAGGTCGCCCTGTACTGATGAATCCCTAAGGCTCTGCCCCTTACAACATAACAGGAGCGACAGCTCTAAGACACAGAGGCAGATAAATACAGGAGCCTGTCATGATGAGGAGACAAAGAAGTATGGCCCAAAAGAAGGAGTGGATCAAGGTTCCAGTGGGAGAACTAAGCGACAAGGAGATAGCCAAGCTAACAGATGAGGAGATAGCCAACCTAACAGATGCAAAATTCAAAACACTGGTGATAAAGATGCTCACAGGCTTGACAGGTATGCTTGAGTACGGCAGATTCATAAGGGAAGAAATGAAGGTTATGCTAAGTGAAACGAAGGAAAATCCACACAAAACCAATGGTGAAGGGAAGAAAACAGGTTCAAATCAATTATTTGGAACATAAGGAAGAAAAAAAACAGTTAACCAGTATAGAACGAGGAAACAAGAACTGAAAAAAATGAGGAGAGGCTTAGGAACCTCTGGGACAACTTTAAATGTGCCAGCATCCAAATCATGGGGGTGCCAGAAGGAGAAGAGGAAGAGCAAGAAATTGAAAACTTATGTGAAAAAATAATGGAGGAAAACTTCCCAATTTTTGTGAAGGAAATACAGTAAACATACAAGTTCAGGAAGCATGGAGAGTCCTGGGCAAACTAGACCCAGAGGGGATCACACCAAGACACATCATGATTAAAATGTCAAATGTGAAAGATAAAAGGAAAATCCTAAAGCAGAAAGAGAGAAGCAGAGAGCTGCCTACAAAGGAGTGCCTATAGGACTATCAGCTGATTTCTCAAAAGACACTTTGCAAGCAGGAAGGGACTGGCAAGCAGTATTCAATGTGATGAAAAGCAAGAACCTACAACCAAGGTTACTCTATCCAGCAAAGCTATCATTTAGAATGGAAGGGCAGATGAAGTGCTTCCCAGACAAGGTAAAGCTAAAAGAGTTCATCATCACCAAACCATTATTATATGAAATGTCAAAGGGGGTTACTTAAGAAAAAGAAGATCGAAACTATAAACACTAAAATGACAACAAACTTACAACTATCAACAACTGAATCTAAAAAATAAAAACAAAATCCAACTAAGCAACTAGAATAGGAACAGAATCATAGGTGTGGGGATCGTTTGGAGGGTTATCAGCTGGGAGGGGGAAGGGGGAGAAATGGGGAAATGGTGCAGGGATTAAGAAGCATAATTGGTTGGTACAAAATCGACAAGGGGAAGTTAAGAATAATATAGGAAAGAACTTATATGCACAACCCATGGACATGAATTAAGGGGGTGGAATTGCTGGAGAGAAGGGGGGTACTTACTGGGCAGAGGGGAACAAAGGGGAAAAAATTGGAACTACTGTAATAACATAATCAATAAAATATACTTAAAAAATAAAGTTATTGGTGAAAATTTTTTTAAAAAGAAAAAAAAAGGCATCCAAATTGGAAAAGAAGAAGTAAATCTGTCAATATTCGCAGATGACATGATAGTGTGCATCAAAAGCCCTATAGGCTCCACCAAAAAACTACTCAACCTAATAAATGAATTCAGCAAAGTAGCAGGAAACAAAGTCAATTTTTAGCAACTGATGGCATTTTATACACCCAAAATGAACTGTCAGTCAGAGAAACTAAGAAAACAATTTCACTTACTATTGCAACAAAAAATAATAAAGTATCTAGGAATAAATTGAACCAAGGAGGTAAAGACCTTAACTTGGAAAATGAGGGAACCAAAGAAACTGAGGAAGAAACCAATAAATGGAAACATATCATGTGTTCATGGACTGGAAGAATTAACATCATTAAAATGTCCATACTACCCAAAGCAATCTCTAGATTCAATGCAATTCCTATTAAGGTACCAATGGCACATTTTACAGGTCTAGAAAAAATATTCCAGAAGTTTATATGAAACCAAAAAAGACCCTGAACAGTCTTGGCAATCTTAAGAAAGATGAAAAAAGTTAGAGGGATCATAATACCTGATATCAAACTATACTATAAGGCTACTATAATCAAAACAGTCTGGTACTAGCATAAGAATAGACTCATAGATCAATGGAACAGAATAGATAGCCCAGAAAGAAACTCCTCTGCTTTATGAAGATAGAATTGACATATAACATTGTGTAAATTTAAGGTGTACAGATGTTGATTTGATATACTCATATGTTGCAGAATAATACCACAATGGTGTTAGTACTTTCACCATTTCATGTACTTACCATCTCTTTTCTGTGGTGTAAACACTTAAGATATTCTCTCTTAGCAACTCTCAAGTACATAATACATATTATTAGCTATAATCACCAAGCAGTACATTATATCCCCAGAACTTATATTTCTTATAACTGGAAGCTTGGTTAATTTTGAAACTTCTTCCTCCCTGATCTGTCAGCACTGATCTGATATATCTCCCACATGTAACGTCCCATCATCACCTCCAAAAATCAAGGCTTAAAAGATTGATCAATCTTCTAGATGATCAAGGCCTAGAAGAAAAAGGATGGAAAATAATATTCACAGCGTGCTGTTGTGCTTTAGAATGTTCTAGTGTCTTTTGTCTTACATCAACACAGTGGCTGGAAAATGCAGTGTGGAAGCAAAAATTTAAATCAACACATCTCTGAATGTTCCACCCCTACCTCTGCTTCTTAGATTTTTTTTTTATAGGTCTCAGTGCCTGGAGTCAGTAGTAGCTATGTGGCTTTTATGTTTTGGTTTTTTTTTTTTTTTTTTGGTTAGAGTTCTTTTGAACTAATTAAGCCTTTAACAGGAGTTTTATTTCCCTTAGAGGGTTATTGTGAAGTTTAAAGTGGTCTTAGAAATAAGTGTGCCAAATACATGTTTCATCAAATATCTTTTTGAACTTCCTATTTTACTCAGAAGAATATTGCTAATCAGATATATGAACTCTTTTGGATTAGTCTGATAGTCACTCTAAGGAGCAATCACTAAGACTTCTATAGGAGTTATTTTGGCAGTTTTTTGAAGTCTGTTCAAGAAGAGATGGTAGCAAAATGTGAATGAAAAGGGTGCCTAATTGGTGGAAGCTTAAAAGGTTGGGTTTCTGAGAAAGGTTCTCTGACTTGAGGGAACCCTCAGCATCTCTTTAGCTGGTGGTGCCTTCTTTGCTGACAAACTGATCCCCAGGTGATTTGGTGTATCCTCTGTGATTCATAGGCTTCCACCACTCAAGTGCATTTATAGACTTAACCCTTTGAAATCCCTTTCTTAGCTTTTCCCTTCTTCTAAAGTCTGTGTGCATACAGGTAATATTTATTTAATATTGTGGCTACCAGAAAATTTACTCTTCTATTTTTTTTTCTTTATTACTAAACCTCCTTGTTACAAAAGAGGAGTTAAAATAGCAGTAATCTCAGTAATCTTAATTTAGTTTTATGAGCAACAGAATCACTTTACTGATTTTTGGAGTCATGATTCCCATACATTAAAGGTAATCTTTTCCTCTGATGACTGTGCATTCATAGATAGGCTGAGATTACATCAACAAGGGGCTAGCTAGTCCATTGATCCCTTACGAAGGAAATTTGGGATCCAATAAGGGAACTGAGACTATTGTTCAACCAAAAAAATAAATTGCCTTTTTAAAAGGACAAAACAATTTCTTCAAGTACAAGGTCTGTGCCTGACACATTAAAAATTGTAATTATTACCTGGGTTGGTGTGGCTCAGTGGATTGAGCGCTGGCCTGTGAACCAAAGGGTCACTGGTTCGATTCCCAGTCGGGGCATATGCCTGGTTGTGGGCCAGGTCCCCTGCTGGGAGTGTGCAGGAGGCAACCATACATTGATGTTTCTCTCCCTTTCTTTCTCCCTCCCTTCCCCACTCTTTAAAAATAATAAAAAATTTTTTTAATTGTAATTATTTTTGGCATTTTACTCAGGGTCACAGATATTTTAATGTTGGCGAGTCCAAAACACAATACGTTGGGCTATTTTTGAAGACTATGGTAGATTAAGAAAGTAAAAAATATATAAAGTTACCAGAAAATGTCAACATTGCATCTGAATGAGTTCAAAGCAAACTCAGTCTGTGCCCTGATGGCTTGTGTTTTTTTTTCTGAGAACACAATAACTACAAACGGTGCCAGGGGGAAAAGGGAAAGGGCTTCTGTTGACTTCAAATAGAAGCAGCATCTGAAAAAAGGGAAGCAAATGTACCTTGATATGCTATTAACAAAAGTCTTGTATATCTACAGCTGCATTCTATGAGCATTTTGGAAATTAAAGAATTGCCAGCTTTCCCACTTTGGGACAAAAACCATTTGTGTTAAACAGCCGGTAAGTAAATGCAGTAAACATATTTTTACAGTGAATAGAATTGTTTTATATTTTGGGGACTGATTGTGAATTTCCACGGCTTCTTGATTAGCAAACATTTGGCAGTTCTGCATCTTTAGACATTAAAATGCCAAAACAGATTTTTATTCTCAGACTGAGCTTCTATGTATATTTTTTCATTCCTCTAACAATTATCCTCAAAAACATTTGAAAGCACTAAAATAAAACGTGTTTAGAAAACACACTCGAAAAACACATTCTGAAAATGTTTTACCTGGGTGACTTTAATATTCATGTAAATAAAAAAAAGTACTGGGTTGCTGTCAAAGGCAGAGAAGAGGAGACAGTACATGTGTAATGAATGAACTGGCAGTGGGCACTTCCTACGTTCTTGTCTTGGGACAGCCGAGGGCTTTACTGTAGTGCAAGCGAGTAAAAACAGATGTTTGTGCAAAGCCTCTGGGGTTTATCTCTTAGTAATGACATTCCTGCTTAGTTTTTGAAATGAATAAATTTCCAAGAGATTGAAAAGTTCTCAGGAATGACTTTTATCCATTTTTACTTTTGAGTCATGTCCTCATGAATTCTGTTTATGTTATCATACTGAAATTATCTCCTTTGGGAAGTTTATCTCTTAAATGATAATTTTGATTACTTACATTTTGACTTTAGCAATTACTTAACTTTTGTGGCAGCATGGATTGACCTGAGATTATTATGTTAAGTGAAATAAGACAGTCAGAGAAAGACAAGTACCATATGATCTCACTCATATGTGAAATCTAAAGAACAAAATAAAGTGTCAAACAAAATAGAAGCAGAGGCTTGGGTACATGGGACAGACTGACAGCTGTCAGAGGGAAGTGGAGAGGGGGGACTGAATGAAAGAAGGTGAAGGGATTAAGCAAAAAACATATATACATAACATATAGACTTAGAAGACTCTGTGGTGATAACCACAAGGAAAGGGGAGGCGGGCACAGTGCGGGGGAAATGGGGACAGAAAGAGACTTGGCTTGGGGCAATGGGCACATGATGCAGTGTGCAGATGATGTTTCATTGAAATCTGTATGGTTTTGTGAACCAGTGTCACCTCAATAAATTCAATAAAACAAGATTAGAAGATTAACTATATTTGTTTTGGATCCATACTTTCAATGTCATTTTAATTATAGCTAGACCTTGTACTCTTTGTTATAACTAATTAAATGGAAGCCATTTTTATTCTATCAAATTACTACAAAGTGGCTTAAGACAATACACATTTAACCTCTTAAACTTCCAGAGGTGGGGAGTCTGAAATGGGTTTCACTGGATTAAAATCCAAGTGTCAACAGGATTACTTTTCTTCTAGGGATTCTAATGGAGAACTTTTTTTACTGCCTCTTTCATTTCTTAGAAGCTGCTCACACTGCTTGGTTCCTGGCACCCTCCTTCATCTTTGAAGCCAGCAATTGCATCCTTCTGGCCTGTTTCCATCAGCACTTCTCCTTGCCTGACTCCTGCCTACCTTTTATAAGGACCCTTGTGATTATATTGGGTCCACCTGGATAACCCAGGCTCCTCTCTTTACCTCACTCTCGAAATCCTTAATCTCCCACATCAGCAAAGCCATTTTTATCATGGAAGGTAATATATCCATAGATCCTGGGCATTAGGACACGATCACCTTGAGGGTGAAGGAGGAAATCATTCTGTCTGCTGTAACCCTCTTAGTGGCCCACATTTTCTACTAAAGAAATTCTTGCTACTCATCTCTCCCTTCAGCAACACCACAATTTCTTACCTCTTCTGAACTTCAGCGTTTTTAGCCGTATGGTTCATCTATTCATTACCTTAGGTAACCATGCTCGAATATACATGAAGTAAATGCTGATGCAACTTGCCCAACCTCCCCTGATGTACTGAATTTATCAACTTTGGAACTTCCCTTACTCCTCAAATTTTTCAGTCTGCATTTTTTTTTTTTTTTCCCCTAGTGCTGCTTTAGTTCCCTGAAACTGGAGTGCAACTTTTTTCTGGAGGTTTCATTTCCATTAGAATATTTTACAGTGAAAGTGATTTCTTTTCCTACTTCCCCTACTCAAGGTGCAAGGAAGGGAAGCTTACTTCTTTTTCCTTGATGCCACTAGCAGATAATTTAACAATCCCTCCTCCCTTGAAGTTGCTGACATCTAATGGTTACTTTTCTCTCCCCATTCATGATAGGAACTGTTTGCTTCAAGGACCACATCTTCATATTCTTTATCATTTTATTTTAATGGTTTGCAGGAATTACTTCTCTCAGAGATTTTGTCTATGTTGCTGACATCAAGCAAACTACTTTCACTTACATCAATGGCCTCCATATCATGACACCATAGCCTCCTTAAGTATGAGACCTTAAACCTTGAAATTCCTTGGAACTGACCAAACGGAAGATGATGAATGCCAAGCTTCCACTTTGTGACTACCATTTTTCCCTTCCAAACTTGCTCCTTCCCCTATTTTTTTCTGAGCCCGTTCTTCACTGTCATCTGGCTGTCTTTTGCTTTCTCTATTCTCTCCATCTTATAGCTCTTTGTGAGTCTTTATTAATACTCTAGAGCAGTGCTTCTGAAAATATCTATGAATTATGAAAGGCCAGTTTTTATGTGTAAACCTACTGTCAACTGATACTTTAATAAAATGCAATAAATGTGAATTATTTAAAAATTAAAAATAAAAGACCAAGACAGTAGTGAATACAAAACAAATATTTTAAGATTCAACAGACATAAAATTATTTCAATAAATATACTTAAAACAAATAAAATAGCATAAAATAAAAGAATTATAAAAATTAAACAATGCATTGAAAACATGCTTGTAAATGATTAACATAGAGTATAACTATTTTACTCATAGCCATGGTATTCTGCAATCATAGCTAAAAATAAGAACAAAAAGTTTTAAGTGAAAAAGCAACTCCTCATATTTACCCCTATGTGTGTTCTCTCTGAGTAAATACCATAAATACAGAATTTTGTCTTTAATGTAAAAAAAATTGCTTCTTGCCTGTTAATTTATGTAATTTAGACCTTGTTGATAGTGATGTGCTTTTAGGAGATAATCATATCTAATTTGTTTCTATTCCTTTCATAACACTCAAAGTAGAGAAACTAGTCTCACAAAAGTTTATTGACAGAAATGAGAGAATTAAAGTAATTTTGGCAAGCTTAGGTTGTTTTTAATTTTAATCCAAAAAAATGTAAATGACGTTCTATTTTCAATTTTTTTGTTCATTCCTTCATCAATAGTTGATTCTAACAATTTATCCTGGAAAGTTGTAGTTAAATTTAAATTATACTTAGATAAACAAAATGGATTCTAGAACCACGAATTTCTCATGTATGGAAATTTGTATGTACTCTTCTTTTGACGGAAGATGAAATTTATAATATTCTATAAGTTCATGAGCTATTTGGTGATAACTTTTTGAAGATGAACAATATTAAAACAATCATCATTTTCAATGACTATTATTGTTAACCCTGGAAAATAACATAATAACCTGTAGAAATTCTGTTCTTCCAAGCTTCTAATTTTCACTTTTTCCCTTTGGTTGACCTGAATCAAAAATATGTTTGATTCCTTCCTTGTATAGAAATATTAAGATATTATACATATCAAAGACATCAGAAAAATAAGCGAGTCTGGCTATAAAATCACATTTTTAAAAAGTTGGAACCAAAATTGGAACTATTGTAATAATATAATCAATAAAATATACACACAAAAAAAAAAAACATAAAAAAATAAAAAGCTGGAACCAAACTGGAAATGTGTTTATTCCCTAGTTTAAACATTTTCAATAGCCCTTCTCTTCTTAATAAATATTGTGCCTCACCACACAGTAATAATTTTTAAATAATCAATTTCCATATTTACAAAATAATAGAGAATAATTTCAAAGTTAACACATTATCCTACACATAATCACAATTTACACTATGATATCAAGTTTTCAGTTTAGTTTGGCTGAAAACTCTTTCATAGGAGACTTTCTTGATAAAGGATAATCTCTGCTGATAAATACTTTTGGCTCAAGCTCTGAAATCTGGCCAATAACCCTAGAATGTTTTTCCTTTTCTTGTGCCTGTGAAATGTGCCATAAGAAAACACTTCTACACAAAGCTTAACTTCTAAACATATTTGTTGACTGATATATTTCAGAGCTAGTTGTTTGACAGTAGTCTGAAAAAAAGAATGAAAATCTTCCTTCATGTTAGCATCATATTGGAATTATATTTATACTAGAAGTATACTAGAAGTATACTAGAAAAATGCCATATTGGCAATATCTGTGTATTCAAGAAATTGCAATTAAAAATGTATCACTAACTTTATTTGATTTACTTATCTGCCCTTCTTACCATTAGCCAGTTCTGAATTTTTGAGCTATGTTATCACTGGAAAGTAGAACTTAAACCATCTTGCCACAGATACACCCAGAATTTTCAAACAAACATCTTTGATGTAGTCTTTTACTCCTATCTTAGGAATTAACATAGACTTTTATTCATAGCAAATCAAAGTGCTACTCTATCAGAAGTTATCAGGTTATAATGGTGAGAATTATTGAATATCTCTCTATGTAAGCTTTTGAATTCAACAATCTTTCAAAACACTTTTTTATTTTAACTTACTTATGTTCTTTATGTTATGTTAATTTATGGTTTCAATCCTTTACTACCCAGTGTATCTCTGAAATAATATACTTAGGTTTTAGCATTTCACCATCAATTCTGACTAAAAAACCGAATTCTATATACAAGGAATTTTATATACATTGTGGTAAAACCATTATGAGCTGTATTAATTGTAAAATTTTTGAAATTACTTCCACTATCATTATTTATTTGTTTATATTATGACTATCTATAGAAAAATTATAGTTAATTTAACTAATTTATTTATCCTCAGTCAAGGACATGCTTATTGATTTTAGAGAGAAGTAAAAGGAGGGAGAGTGAGAGAGGAGAGAAACATTGATCGATTGCCTTTCATATGCATACTGACCTAAGTATGCACCCAGAAAAGGAATTGAACCCAGAACCTTACAGTTTACAGGACGACACTCCAAGTGAGCCACAAAAGCCAGGGCAAATCATGCTTTTCCTTGACAAAAAAGTCAAGTGAATCTTGTTTCACCTCTGTAAATTAGATTTCAAAATAAGCATATTTTATTTCCAAATTTATTTAATAATGTTCAATTATAAATTTTGAAAGAACTTGATGAAAAATTAGACAGCATATAAGTAAAATGATATAAAATATAAACAATTATTTTTTTATATTTTAATATGATTTTGCATTATGGTTGATGAATTAATCTTAAAATGTCAAAGATTATAACATTGTGACACGAGGCTCATGTGACTCAGCATGAGTGTCACAACACCAGGTCTGGTTTATACCTTGCTCAATGAGATGAGACCACTGATCATGCACTTGGATGTCACAGTAATGTTGAATTTCTATAAACACTTATTATTAAGAATGGGCCTTCTTAAAAAGTTCTATCAGGTACCCTATGCATAATCAATTCAAAATTCCAATGGCCTGCATGCTATGTACTATTTGCTTTTTTCATTTCTCCTCTATGTCTAGTCATTTTAATTGAAACACAGAATATTTACTCTAGTTTTCGATTTCTAATTGCTTCCTTATTTTCTTCAGTGGCTTCTAGTCCACTCACTCCAAGGTTTTTTTTCTTTTCTATCTTCTGACAGAGAATGAAGCAATTCAATCTCATGTAACCCCTGTATATCAATCAATATTTATAATCTGAATTTCCATTTTTTTGTTTCATCTTATATTTTCACTTCTTCTGGGCAATTCATCTTATATTTTTGGCATCACAATAAAAGTATGAAAAAACTGAACTTATCTGCTCTCCCAACCTCTTTTATATGTTGATTTTTTTGTTTGTTTGTTTCATTTTACTAGTATTATTTCTCCAGGACTCAGGATAAAGCCTTTAGAGAGGTAGGATTTACAGTGGCTTCTGTGATTCTCAGTCCCTGAAATACACACCTTTTTGTAATCCCATCCTCTTTTATGGAGGCAGACCCTGTGTTTCATCTCTAACAATAGAATATGGCAAAGAAGAAGGGATTGCTGAGATGTAACTAAAGTCCCTCATCAGTTAAATGAGTTAATCAAAAGGGAGATTATCCCAAGTGGGCCTGACCTAATCAGGTGAGCCCCTTAAAGTGACTCTCTGCTTTCCTGAAATAGGACACTGAAAACAGCAGACAATCTCCCCGGATGACTTTGAAGAAACTAGCCACCCTGAATTCTACACTTGCAGAAAGTAAATCCTGCCAACAACCCGAGGAAACTGGGATCCTCCCCTTGTCAAGCCATCAGATTAAAAAGCACCCAGCAATGTCATGTCCAGATTTCTGATTTACAGAAACTAGACATAATAAATATGTGTTGTTTAAGCCACTAGGCTTGTGGTAATTTGTTATGCAGCAACAGAAAACTAATATGTTAATTTTCCTTCAGATTTTACATTGGCTCTTCAGCTAAGTTCTCTCTTCTGCCTATGCAATAGTTCTTACTTCTGTTGTTCACCTTTCATCGCTACCATTTTGGTTCAGAATTTCATTTATTCTCTTTTCTATCACTGAAGTGGTCTTTTAGCAGTCTTCTGTCCTCTCCATTCATCCTAAGAACCACTATAAACACCAATCATGCTTCGCTGGCTGGAAGGAGAGAAGGTCACTGTGGCTATAAAGTGGAGTTTTCGATCATATGATTTTGGCTACAGAGCACAATTGCGTGACAATAATGTTCAGGATAGGGCTATAGAACAGGTGGCTGAAATGGAGAGATAAGGACAGATGGAACCTAGAGATGGGTAAGAAACTGAGAGATCACTGTGCTGCCTAGGCTATCCAGGTAGACATGGAAAGTGTAAAAATGTGCTGGCTATTTTAAAATTACAATGTAATGAACTGAGTATAAATAAAATGACCCATTGTGTATTGTTTTTATGCCTTTATTTATAGAAACATAGTAATAGGGCCTCTTGATTTTTTGAGAATAAAAGGAAATATCCATTTTATATAATAACTTTTACAACCAACAAAAGTCATAATTTCAAAATCTAGACACAATCTTTGATACCTCATAGGAAACAAACTCTGATTGTTAAACCTGCTTTAAAGAAAAGGAAGGTGACTCACTTAAGCTCTTTCAAACAGTGGCTGTTTTCCACTAGGAAGAAAACAAATGTCAGTGTTAATCAAAGCAGCATGGAAGTTAATTAGAACCTAAAGAACAAGCGGATGGACTTAGCACCTTGGACACATGAGTATCCTGTTCTTAAAGATGACCTCAAAAGATTGCATAACAATAAAATCTAATTAACTTTTCTTTTTTTTTCCTTAGGAATTTAGTGTTGTTCTTTGAAAATATTTCTAAACTGAGAAATCCCTATTAATTGCTGCATATTGGTTGTTCAAAGGAGGGTAATGACCCTTTACTTGATTGTATATACCCATCTTTTTTTTAAATATGTGTCTTAAAAACAACTCTTAAACACAAAACAACTTTAGTTAATAGTCTCATTAAATTTGAATGTAAATACAGAATTTTAGAGATTAGAAAACTTCCTAACACTACATGCAGAATATTTTCTTATATACATGGGAATGAGGGGACACATGGCTCTAGCCTCTCTCACAGACATTGCTGGGATGACTATCTCATCATCCCCAACCTCTGGAGCGGTGTTGTGGAAATGCAGAGAAGACAGTGCAGCAAGGTAGGTTTGTTCTCAACAGTTCTTTGATGTTTTAGGTGCTGCTCTCACCCCTTTCAGGTAAATAATCTGCCTAATCATTGGTTGCCCAGATCCAGTACTAATAAAAGAGAGTTCAGGAGTCACATTAGATGTTGCTGGGACAGGTTATGTTATGTTATGTTATGTTTTCTATAAATCAGTAACTTTACCAACATCTCACAATTCTATTAACAGACCAGAACAAACTCAACTCTGTATGTCTCTCATTTTTACAACTAGCCCAAATTTTCTTGTAACTAATATCCCCCATGCTTCTATGTTGTTTGTGACCTTTGGATGCCGCACCCATCCCAGGTTCTGTGGCGCATCTTCTTAATTCTAGAATAAAATTTGTGTTAAGGCTAACAACCCAGATGTGGACTACTCCACAGATAAATGTCTCACTGGTGAATTGTGATGTCAACTGTTTAATACTTACTATGTTAACCCATTAGTTCTCTCTAGTTGCTCATAAAAAATAAAATAATGATAACAAAAGCAGGTGTGCATTGAGCACTGGAAATACTGCACTTGAGTGACTGTAAAAGAAACAAAAATGAGGGAAAGAAGGAAAAATGTAGGGTTTCTGCCCCAGTAGAAATAGATCACATGCTATAGATCACTGCTAGAGACACAATGATTACACAGAACAGTCCGTTGGAGCATCAGTGGAGTCTCCACTCACTGGCCAACATGGCAGCATGGGAAGTTCTTAGGCAGAGAGTGCTAAAAACTAGAGACATGAAACCTAGAAAGATGAATGGATAGGGCCCCTAAACTCACCAAAAAACTAGAAAGGTAATTGGATTAGGAAAAAAAGACCCTCACCTCCCCATAACAACTGAGGGCTTGAGCAGAAGCATTCAGATGGTCTTTGACAGGGGTGTCCACCACTCTCCCAGGTTGTGTGGTATCTGAATAAACCTCTTTTCTTTTGCATCAGCACCTGCCTCATGACTTTGGCTCTTGGTGAGAACAGGCAGCCAAATCTCCGTTTTTGTTCAGTAACATTATGAAGCAGGAAGACATAGCACAAGTCTGGCAAGAGAAGGCCTTCTATTTGGTAAGTCTTATATGGGCACATGGCCCCTCCCCAGCCTAATGGCAAAAGGCAGTGAGTCCTGACCATGGGCACTCTGGCTGGATTGGCAGTCTCCTTCACATGTAGCTGACCAGATATGGGCACCCTTCATGAGGAACTGGAGAGGTCCTGGGAGCTGTGTTCTTTTTCCCATTTGTGTGAATTCTTGGCATTGCTTGCTTTCGAGTTTCAGCAAAACAAACTGAAGACAAATAAAGCCAAGTCCATGTCATCTTGCTTGTCAATGTTTGAATCCTGATCAGACTCTGTGGTCTGTTTACTTCATTTCCTCCTCCAGTTCAATCCAGAAATGATGCAGAAGGTAAAAGGATAAAAATCTGGGTCTGGAGAACTGAAGTCAAGGCTGAGAGGAAATGGTGGACAGAGAGAGGTGGCTCTGTGCTGGTGTAGAAGGTAGCAGCTGGGAAGGCCCACAGGCTTGCAGGTACAGGACAGAGACTGGCAGAAGGGAAGAGCCTTGTGGTTGTGCTCCTTCCCCTCAGAAACGAATTGCCTTCAGAGATGCCCACCTCCCCATCATTCTCCACAGAAAAGCAGCTGTACCTTACTGGTCCAGTGCAGTGACATCAGAGAGGCTCAAGACCATGCAGGCTGAGCTTCTGTCTTCTAAGTAAGCCTTGCTCCCCTCTCCTACTCATCCCCTCCCCCCAAACTCTGGATAACCAAACCAAGGGAGAAAAAAGTTCTAGGGAGAGAGCAATGTTGGAGCAAAAAATCCCTGAGGACAATGCCAGCTCTTGGGGAAAAAGCAAATGTAACAGAGCGAGATCAAGTTCGGTGTCTCCCCAGTCACTGCCTGGGCTACAGCCGTCCTGAAACAGAATGGGGAAGGATCTCCAAAGTCCTCACAGCCCATGGTTTTGGGGATGGGGGAGGGAGACAATACAGCTTTTAAGATACTTTGCATATCTATGGCAAGCTGATAGCTAGATAATAGCTGTGTTACTGCCCCAGGGCAAAAGGTGTACTTGACTTTCAGGATTTAAAAGGAAGGGCAGGCAACCTTGAGAGAGAGAGAAGAGCAGGCTGGAGAGCATGAGAAAGGTGCCATGATGTAGGAGCATGTTGGGGATCCATGATAGAGGGGTGCCATGATGTAGGAGGTTGTTGTAGTAGCTATGTGGGAAGCAGGAGGCAGCTATGTAGTTTGTAGTCAGGATTCGGTCAGCAGCCTGGGCTAGGAGGAAAGCAGGCATGCTGCTGCTTTGATTGTGCCTGCTCCAGCTGACTCCAAAGCCACCAAGGACTCCACCTTGCAGACCTGGACTCTATCTGTCCTCTTGGAAGTCAGGACATAAGGAAAGGACAGTCTCTTAGGACTTGTGTCCTTCCTGGACTTCATCATGATTCAGTGTAATATGGCACATGCTTTCCTGGACAATTACGCAGAGGCTGAAGACAACATACCCCAGATCCTGAAGGAAAGAGCTGACAGATAAGGAAAGGGGAACTATTGGGCTTGGTTTTGGCTTATAGCCTTTTGGGAGCAAGGGAAGTGCTGGGTGTCTTGGAAGAACAGGACTCTGAGCTAAAGTGCTTCCAGCACCCCAACCCCCTGCCCCCAAGATTGGAATATTGTAAAGAAAGACCTATTTTTCTCAACATTAATTGTTGGGTCATACACCAAGGTGCCACGTGAAATGGCCGGTTTGTTTGGTAACACTCCCACCTTAACCAAGCCAGGGGCATTAAACACTGCTTTACCCCCATCCACATTACCAGGGAGAGCCTGGATATTCCCAAGGGAAGATGTGCTTACTGCCAAAAGGACTCATGAGGGACAGTCCAGATAAAAGAGTAAACAAAATGAGCAAACAAAACTAGTTGAACCAGATAATATAATAGACAATTCTGGAATTAAAAAACAAAAATATTCTTTAATATATGCTAGAATAATGGTTAAATGAAGAAAAAGCAAACCATTATAAAAAACACAGTGGAAAAATTATGTCTAAAAATAATAATGATAATTTGCCCCAGCAGGTGTGGCTCAGCTAGTTGGAGCATTGCCCCATAAATAAGATTGTGGGTTTGATTCCTGGTCAGGGCACATGGCTAAGTTGTGGGTTTAGTCCATGGTTGGGGCTTTTATAAGAGGCAATTGATTAATGTTTTTCTCTCACATTGGTGTTTCTCTTCCTCTCTCTCTCCTTCCCTTCTCCTCTCTCTAAAATCAACAACCTTGTCCTCTGGTGAAGATTGAAAAAAAAAGATACCCAAGTTGATCATCTGTATTCCATAAGTATTTATCCTATTAAAAAATAATAATTTAATTAAATAATAAATAGAATGATTACAACTGAAAATGAATAAATTAGAAAATCAGCTCAAGAAAGTCATGGAAAGAATTAGGAAAATAGAAAGAAATTATGAAAGAAAAGTTAATGTATGTGAAATTTAGATATCAAAATCTAACTATTAAGAGATAAAGGGGAGGAAAAACTAGAGAGAAATTGTTAAGGAAATAATCGTGTACAATTTCCTAGAACTAAAGCAAGTTTAAGTAAGTCATATTGAAAAAATCCTAGAATGCCAAATAGGATCAATGAAGAAAAAAACTCACATGTAGATATATTATGGGGAAATTAAAAAACATCAATAGTGAGAAAATTCCAAAAGCTTGTAGACAGATTAGAGCTTCACAAAGGAAAGATGAACCTCAGACTTCTCTGTAGTTACACTTTGAAGCAACAATTTAGGCAAAGGAAAAAAATTTGAACATGAGATTTTATCTATTAATTATTATTATTTAATATTTTTGATATAAAAATATAAAGGATAATAAGATAGGCACTATATGTCTACTATATAGGTAATGATGTAATGTCATTATATTTCTTGTGGAAGTACTTTTCTTTCCCGCAACAAATCAAATTTTTTTCCAGTACACTAATATTGGTAGACATCCTTCCAATCATGTGTTCATATTGTTAGTGCTTGTGAATACACTTCTAGACACTATATTATTTCATTATTTTCTTCTGTGCATTTTTTAAAATAAAAAAGACAGATGTCTTATTCTCATTATTAAGCTGTCATTTATTTTGATGCAGGGATGTTTCTTCATCTGCATAAAATTAAAACTGTCTAAGAGGTAACTGGAAAATTTAAGATAATACTGCGTATCTTCTGAAGCATGCAGCTAAACAAAATTTATTTCCGCTCTAGTAATTTTCACAAGACACAGACAGGAATGCAGTGACGGATATGTAGGCGTAATATTACTTAAGGCCAGCATTAAATAATGTCAGCTTTAAAATATATGTCCTTAGAACTGTTCTTCACTTCATGGTATTAGGAACTCTGAACAATTTTAGTTAGGTTTAAGTTTGAAAATCATCACTGGATTGTGCAAAAGGTACAAATTGTGTTTATTTGTAATCATTGATAAGTTAATGAAATTTTTCTTTCAATATCATAGTTATAAACGCAGTATCCATGTTCTCATTGATAGTAGTAAAATTTTCTATTTTTAATCTTTTCTTCATCACTCATTTAAGATATTGCTGACACTAAGTTTTTCATAATGATATATTTGGGGTTTCCAATTTCACTACTTAAATAGCATTATTTCCCTTCTGCAGACATTGTGATCAGTTACCTTGCTCATAACATGACATTCTGACAGGTTCTGTATATTCTAGAAAAGGTTAATTTCTACTACTTTCCTGATAGAAAATAGTTCACTAGATGCTTTCTCACTTTCCAAAGCACCAAATTAATCTTGCTTGCTCAGTTTTGTCCCGATTTCTAGAACCCTAGATTAAGTGACATTTCATCAAGCTGTTTAAGATCGTTGATTCCCAGAGTTCTGCCACAGTTTCCTGTGCTATATATTTATTTTAAATATTTTTACTTTTAAAATATTAAAGATTTACAGGAGGTTGTAAACATGTACCCTTCTGTAGACTCACTCAGTGTTAATGTTTTACACAACTGTACTACAACATCAAAACCAAGAAATTGACATTGGTAAAATTTGTAGAGTTTATTTAAATTTCATAAGTTATACATGGAATTTTAATGCAATTTTATCATATGTATACACTTTGTATGACCAACACAACCAGCAACATACTCAACTGTACTATCACCCCAAGACTCCCTCATGTTTTCTCTTTATAGCCACACCCAAGCCCTTCCCCCAGCACTAGTTTCTGGCAACCACCTGCCTACTCTCTATCTCTATAACTATGTTATTTTTATGAATATTACATAAAATCATGCAGTATGTATCTTTTGGAAATTGGTCTTTTTTACTCAGCATAATTTCCTTGAGGTTTGTCCAAGTTCTTGCCTGTATCAATAGTTTGTTCCTTTTATTTGCAGAGTAGTATTTGCTACTCTAGATATACCACTATTTGTCTTATCATTCACCTGTTGAAGGACATCTGAGTTTCTTCTACTTGTTTTCAAGCTATTTCAAATATAGTTGCTTTGAACATTCATGTACAGGTTTTTGTTTGGATGGAAGTTTTAATTTCTTTCAGATAAGTACCAACTACTACATAGCATGATAAGCCCATTTAGTTTTTAAAGAAACTATCAAACTATTTTGCAGACTGGTTGTTCTTTTTTACATTCCCACCAGTAGTTTTTCACCAACTTTAGGAAGTTTTCAACCACTATTTCTTTGAATACTCTGTCAGTCTTACTCTTTGTTTGGGACCCTGATGATATGCTATTGTTCCATTGATTCCTGAGGCTCTGTTTTTTATTGTCTATATTTTGTATGTTTTTCAGATTAAGTTCTGTTGATCTGTTGATCTGTCTTTACATTCATTGATTCTGTCCTTGATCGTCTCTACCTTGCCTTTCAAAAAGATTTTCATTCTACTTATTGTGTTTTTCAGTTATGTAACTTTCATTTTTTAAATCACTTTTACTTATTTGCTGATATTTTTTACTTTTTATATTTTAGGAGAATTATAATTGATTGTTGAGGCATTTTTAGGACAGCAACTTTAAAATCTGTATAAGCTGACTCTAACATCTAATTAATTGCAGTATTTACTCTGTTGATTTTTTTCTCATTTCAGTTGTGATTTTTCTGGTTTTTGGCATGACAATTGTATCATGGACATTGTAGTTACGATGTTTTGAAGCCTCTTGATCTTACTTAACCCTTTTATTTTAAGGGATATTTGCTCAGTTTAGGTTCAGTGTCTAGGTTCTGTTCTATTTTTCCCATGACAGTTCAGTTTTCAGAGCTCTTGTAATGTTATTTCATTGTGCTTCACTTTGGGGGTCCTTCTGGAGCTCTCCTTTAATCCCCACCAGTAATATCTGTGGGATACATGGTGCTGAGTGTTATTGGGCTGTGAGGAGAAGGGATCTGATCTGGTTCTCCTTATGTCACTGGGAAACTCAGGGGATGCTTACACTGGTCGTGCAGTAGTAGGTCCATGTACTGCTGATGTTTTGGTGGTGAGTGGAGACTAGGACTGCCTGAGGCCTCCCTGCTACCATTGCTGCTGATGGATCAGGCTACAGTTGAGGCCTGGATTTTAAAGCAGGGATTGGGGCTCCCCCCAGGTCTGTGCTGGGTTCCCTTTGATTGCTGTTTTGCTCAGAGAAAGAGGACATTCTTGGGTGATGTGTGAGTGTGTGTGTGCATGTTGAGGATTGCTGTTGTAGGCCTTTTTGCCATCTTTGGTTGGTTGAAAGAAGACCCAGAATCTTGCACATTGTTATTCCTCAAGTTCTGAGGCTCTTAGCCAGTTTTTTGTTGTTTCCAGCCTTCGAAGTTATTTAATCCTTGTCTTAAAGGTAATTTACAGGACACTTCCTGTACTTAGATGACAGAAGCAGAAACAAGTGAGTCTATGCTATCTATTTCAGAACCAGAGCTACTAATTTTTTACTGTAAATATATGAACTGTAGAGGAGGTAGGGGAGCAATTACCCACAGGGTAGAAGCTCTCATTCAGTTGTTTTGCATGTTTTAAACTTTATATAAATGGGATCATATTTAGACAGTTTTTGAAAATTAAGGTTTTTCTTCAACTCTGCATCTGTGAGATTCATTTGTATATATATGTATGGTTCAAATTTCTCTCACATACTACTATCTAGTATATCTCACAAATTCTTCACTCATTTCTTTTGATGAATATTTAGATTGTTTTTAATTCCATCTTTTAGTTTTTGAATACCATATAATAACTAATTTTATACCTGAATCCCTGTATTTTACTTTAATTTGATAGTAAATGAGTAATCTAACATATTTAACTCTAAAAATACATGCTAAGGATATGTAGGTATCAATAAAATAAAAAGGAACTAGGCATAATAAGGAAATCCAAGATTTTATTGAAAATATCACTATTAATACACTAGAAAATGTTCTAGCTAGAATGATCAATTATAACAGAAGATGCAAATTAAACAAAAGAGCAGAAGGAAATAGAGGGATAAACTATTGACAAAAGTGGGATAACGAATTATCAACAACTATATATTTATCAACTTAATTATTAAAAGAGGATTTATTTATCTAAGCAAATAGACAAAAATGTAAAAGACCAAGATTAAGGCAAGAAAACAGAAAGCCTAATAATTATTTAATAAAATTGAAACAACATTCAAAGACTTTTCCTTTTCAAAAATTCTTGGCACAGTTCGCTTAATAGGTACATTTTACCGAACTTTCAAGGAATGTATACTACAGCTTTAATAAGCTTCCCAAGAAAATAACAAATGTTCAAGGGTTACCTATCTTTTATCAAGTACTCTAATCTTGATTCCAAAACCAGATAAGAGAACAAATAAGATAAAATTATAAGTACATGTAACTTATGAAAATATTTAAAATACTAAAAATGTAGCTAACCAACTGGAACCATTTTTTAAACAGAATATATGACAATCAAATAAGGCTTAATATAAAGTTAAGGATAGTTTAAAATCTGTCAATGTAATTTATCACATTAATGGACAAAATTTAAAAAAATCATTAAATAACATTCAATCATTCCTTAAAATAAAACATTCAGAAAAGTGCATTTGAAAGATAATTAATTAACTTGAAGATATATCATATATTAAGACACAATTTATAATTAAGAAATGTATATATATAAGCCCATCAACTTCAAGAATAGGAGAAAGGTGCCAATTTTTACTCCTGATTAATATTACTAGAAATCCTGTACAATGTTATAAGGGGAAAAACATAAAAAATGTAAGGATTAAATAGAAAAAATGAAAGTATCTTTATTGGTAGGTGATATCTTCTAAGTTGAAAATACATTGTGATAAACTCCGTCATCGTCGGCGGCGGCAGCCGTCCGTCTCGAGAGACGATGGTGTAGCTTCTTAAGAGTCTACCTGCACCGCCGAGAATGGTTGTGCAGTCCGACTCGGGAGTGACACGGTATCTATCTCCTCCCGTGTTGAATCGACATCTTGCGATGACGCTGGAGTGTCCTCTCCAGTGAAGCTGAAGCTACAGAGCCTGGGCAGGGTGATATGGAGGGTCTGCTGTTGCCCATGCAGCAGACCCCCCTCTCTTCGCAGCTGAAGGGTCCAAGGGAAAGACGGAGTCAATACAGCTTGGCTTCAGGTGCGCCGCAGGAGTTGCCGGTGTTGACTACAACGTCAAACCGCCTTAGGGACTCTGGCTCCGGATTTTCTGTCGGGGTTTACTCCCTTAGCCTTTCCCCTGAAGAGGTATGCCGCAAGGCAGCGGAGGTTTTTGGAGTCAGAGTTTTCCTTCTCTGATGTGCCCTGACTGGAAGATCGAACCAGCGACACTTAGCTCGCAGGCCGACGCTCAATCCACTGAGCCAAACCAGCCAGGGCTATTGTGATAAACTACCAGAATGATAATGATACAGGGAAATCTGATTAGATCATTGGGGAGGAGTAGGAAGCGGCCATAGGAGGAGTTTGCCTGAGGCGAAGGTAAACAGTTTAGGACCCAATTGGCAGAGAAGCTGAATGATTTTGCAATGCATGGGATTATGAGCCAGAAGATTTAAAATAAAAGGAAGGCAGAGACATGCTCCTTGACTCACTTCTTTGAGGATGCCTGAATGATTGTGCTACAGCTACCTGCATTTCCCAAAGGAGGGTATTTTGGATGGGAGAAGAAACTCCCATCTGGCCTGGTAGAGAGTGTCAGGGATATTCTTTGGGTGTTCTAGAGATGGGCTCTGAGGGAGAAGCCTGCCATTCTTCCAAAATTGTGTAGTTTTTGTATCTTATATTGCTTTAGTTTATAAACTAATCCTATAGAAATAAGATAATTAAAAACTAACAGGGGGGGTAGGAGTGAAACCAGAAAAGATGGTGTTCATGCTGTCTGTCACCTACTAGACCCAATAAGCAGAGACAGGGATTGAATCTTTATGGGTTTTATTTAGATGGTGGGTGATCTGAGAAGACAGCAGGTTTGTAACCTAACAGACTGTCTTAAATTCCATTATAAATGGCCCTTTTTATAAGGAGGAAAAAAGTGTAGGTAAGGGGTTTGGAATTCAGGAAAAAGTTAATCAGATAAAAGCTGCAGCATTCTTCCATCTGTGGTACTGAGCGGTGGTCCTTGTGTCTGGGTGCTGGTCTTTGTGTCCTGGGCAGTGGTCTTTGTGTCCTGGGTGGTAGTCCTCTCACCCTGGAGTACAATGGCTCAGATACCATCCTCCTGAGGCACAAAGGTGGAACTGCTTATGGTTTCCTGGAGTCAAGATGGGTCATACCTCCAGTTCCTGAAACAATAGCTTTTTACACACATTGATTACTAAGCTTATTAGCTGTTACCTGAAACTAAAATCTTCCAGCATTTGAGTCCCCCATCAGGAGGACTTAGGAGTTAAAGAGTTTAGCCTTAATTGATAGGCTTAAGTGCATATGGAAAGCTGGTATTCCAAAATTGTGTAGCTTTTAAGTAAAGACTACTTTCCTTTATCGCCAAACCTTTGCCTCCAGAATTTTGCCTAGAGGGCGGTGGCAGGCAGCAGGACCCTATTTGTTCTTTGGTTATAATAAGAGTCTAGGAAAATGGCAGATAAAAAAGAAAACTTGTGGACTTCTAGCTTTCAAGTAAGGAGCTTGGAAGTCACTGTTCCATCCTAACAAGGAAAAAGCTGAACAGACAGATATTAACAACTACTTGGATCCATAAAAGAAGTTAGGACACAGGGCAAGGCTCTAGATTATGTAACAGAGTGGGGCCCCTCCCCAAAGTCCCCACAGCTCATGGTTTTGGGGTTGGGGAAAGGAGATGATATAGCTTTTAAGGTACTTTGCATATCTATGGCAAGTTGGTAACTAGATAATAGCTGTGCTGCAGCCCAGGCCAGAAGGGCAAATGACGGGTGTAAGATACTTTTCATAACAATGTCATATGGTGCCCTGAGTTAGCAATTAAAATAAGGGCAGGCAGCCATAAAGAGAGGAGAAGCTACATGGCCTGAAAGGGTGTAGACAGGAGTCAGCTAGGAGGTCTGGTGTGTAAGGGGGAAGCCTTGTGGTTTGGAGAGAGTCTGCCACAAGGTCTGGAGTAAGAAACAGGAGACCCACTGGGAAACCTGCCTGGAAAACACTGTGTCATGGTTGATGAGGCTGGAATTGCAGGAACCTGCTTAACCAAGCATGGATTTGTAGGAGATGCCTGAAATGCTGAACTGTGACCAAGAATATGGAGCTGTGAACTTCTGCTTTTCTGAAAGACAGTGCCTCTGACTGGTGTATTCTGAAAAAGGCTTAGTTTGGTAGGGGGAGGTAGTTCTAAGTGTTTTGGGGTGTTTTAAATGGAGTGGGACATAACAGTAGAAAACCCACCATTATTCTGAATTTGTAAAACCTTTAAATAAACTCCCTTTCCTTTTCCACCAAAGTTTTGTATTGGGAGTCACATTTCTTGGCAGTGGGCAGCTGGACCCCACAGCTGTTCCAGAGCAGCATAGGCTGGGGTTCTGTAGCAACTGGAGGAACAGACGGTGGAATACAGGAGTCATGACTTACCAGAGCAGAGACTCCCTGCAGAAACCTCCATGGGAACTAGTGTCAGGGTGGGAAAACATGACTGTACTTAGTGGATTGCTGGAGGCTCAGTGTGGACCATTCTGAGTGGTCATAAACCCCATGGGCCCTTGATCATAATGAGGACCCCACAATAGTTTGAGATTTATCTCCAGGAGCTCAACCAAGCTGTCACAATACATATTGAAGAAAAATATGCTTGAGTTCCTGGAGGGAGTAAGGGGAAAGGAACCTTTTTAGAAACAGACCAGAGCGCTCTGTTATTCTTTACCAGGCCCACCCTTGGGGGAAACTAGTACCCAGAGCCTCGCCTGCTGGAATATTCTCAGAGCCTAACTGACCCGGGGGAAGAGAAAATTCCAATTCCAGCTCACACTGACCTGTCACACCTGATTCAGAAAGGTTCACTTAATGGGCAATCTGCAGTAATCTTTGAAAGAAAAGTAACTACTACAAGGATAGACTTTAGATTTTAGTGGGTGAATTGGAATGGTGGGATATGGGATGAGGCGATGACTGTAGCAAGTTTAGATCATAGCCAAGATGTTTAAAAGAGAGAAGGAAAAGAGAGAATAATAATAGGCAAGTGTGAGATCAAAGAAACAGTTTTCCTGCCTCCCCTTCATCATTTTCCTTTTCTTACTCCAATTCTAGTACAATCATGTGTTCTATAAAATTGAACTCTAGTAGACATTTCCATTTTTATGTAGGAAAACTTAAAAAATAATTTTTTAGATGAGCAAGACTTGTGTGTATTAATAGGCTTTGTGGAGAGAACAAGCAAAAAGGGAAAGGCAGAAGATAAAACAAAGAAGCAGGCAATTGGTTTAGTGAGGCCCTAATAATGTAAGAGTGAGGGGATGGAAGGAGAATTAACTTAAAAGATTAGAGTTAAGAGGCAAGATTAACTTCAATTTCAAATGTAATAAAAAGAAAAATTGGGGGAGGGATAGGAATAGAAAATTTATATGTAGTGGAAAGGGAAGTTAAGGAAATTCATATTATGAAATTACCTTTGTTTCTCTGTGACTTAGGAGACAAATTCATCAGCTGAAGGTATGGTGCCAGGTTAGGAGCTTGAGAATAGAAATAAAAGTAAAATTGAAAAAAAAAAAAAAAAGCATTTTCTCCTTTATTGGAATGGAACCAGCTTCAGGATGCTCAGTGAATGGCCACATCTCAATGACCTGAACTGTCTTCCCTGTTGTATAGCTTTCCTTACAGATAGCAAGTCATGGCAAGGTATCTGTCACAGGATTCCAGCTGAGTGCTAAATGCACAGTTTTCTTTAAAACCTCCTCAATGATCACTAAACGGATGGCCTGGATTCTATAGTAAACTTCACCAGAACATCTTGTCAGGCCAAGCCTGTTTAGTTTTGAAAATGGTTTAAGTCATAGCAATTTTTACTGAACTGTATTTCACTGAAGGGCTGTTCACCTACTAATTGTTTACATAAGCATAATAGCTTTTATAAAAGTTAAGTTCAGGAAAAGAAGATACAACTGCCACTTTCTTTATTTTTTTAAATTTAATTTATTCCTGTACTAAAATGGTTTATTTTTAAATATAAATCTAATTACTTAATTCCCTTGCTTAAAATGTGTCGTAGGCTCCCTGTCCTAAGTTGGGATAAAACTCTCAAGGGATTCGTTGCCTGATCTGAATCCCTCAACCTTATCACTCGTCCCCTCCACAGTCCCACCCTCCAGAGGAGAGTCCTAATCTCAAAATCATGATTTGCACTTTTGTCTCCAAGGCCTTACATGGGTTCTTCTCTATTACTCACCAGTTTGTACTTCACCATGCTAATTTATACTCCCCGGTCATCATGTCTCTGCTAGATATCACTTCTGAGAATCTTCCCTAACCTTCAGTGGATGAAATGCTCCCACCATCTGCTCCCAAGCTGCCCTGAGTTTCTGCTTTACAATTGCCTTTTTATCTGTCAACCTCCCTCTGTATTTTCAGTCAGAGACATATCTAAAAGGTCACTATTCTTTCTGTAGTACCTTATACTAGTTCCTGACACATAGTAGGTACTCAAGAAATGTTTGTTAAATTAAATCATAGTTCTACCGTTTTATGAATTTGGGAGCAGACTATAAAAACAACAAGATTAGAGTTTGGAAAAGTGATCCACTTATGGTGCTACCTTTTACTGGCTATATGACCTGGTAAAAATATTTAAACTTCTTTGAACCTTATTTTTCTTAGTTGTGAAATGGAGATAAGTCTACCTACCTATGTATCTCATCGTTGTAAGGAGTAAATAAAACAATGTATGACTAGTGCAATGACTAGCATAAAACAGTGTAATATTAATGATACACAGTGTCTTTTACTTAACCTAAATAAATCTCTGCAAGATATACAAAATTATGACAGCCATATCAATTACCTAGAAAGTATTTGTTAGCACCTACATTACTTTTTCCACTTAAGACACCAGTGCCAAGATTTTCTAATTGTTTTCCTCCTTTTCCTGTCCTTCTACTCATTCTATTAAGATGGCATCACAAAGTACATTTGAAAAGTACTATTTATACAATTAGCTGGAATACGAGTAGCAACTAAAAATAGCTAATATTTATAAGCAATTACTCTGTGTCTGGCATTGTGCTAGGGAGTCTATCTGTACTATATTCCTAGCACTTATTTTTTGTTATTATTTTATTCATTATTATGGAGGAAGAAGTTATTTATTCTTCATGCAGTCAATGGTGACTAACTGAGAATCTTACCAATTGCCTTAATAATTCAGGTAGGCAGAGTATGTCTAGTATTTCTTTTGCATTTTTTTACCTTTCCGTAGTGCTGGGGCACCCTCAAAAGAGAGGAGATGACTGTGGAGAAATTGACTCCAATCTGCTCCTCCACCATAGTTTTTACTCACAAAACATGCCAGTCTAAAGCTGCAGAGATATAGCCCCTTCTTAAAGTTGTCACTGATTTCTGGGCTATCCTCTTCTGGGAGCTGCCATAAACATCCTCGATATTTAAATGTTACTGAGATTTCATATTCTTGTGTGTTTGTGTTTCTAAAATATATGATTGTCATATTTTTCTGTTTCTCAGTAGATTTTGAGCTTTGTAAGGACAGGAACTGTATCTTATTTATCTTAGTACCCTGAGAACCAAGTGTTGTACCTGTTACATATAGGCTTCCCCCAAACTATTATTGAGTGACTGTTTTGAATAAGTCACCCCCTTCACTTGCACACATGTACACTTACATGAATAGTTTCTAAGTGATGGAAATGGCTGCCACACTTTTGTGTATCTCGCACAGATTTATTTAGATTAAGTAAAAAGTACTATATGAGTAGTGTTGGCTCCTGTTGAAAGTTTGGGCTCTGAGAAGAACAGCTGAGAGAAAAAAGGGTTTGCAAAATTAATAGTTTGTGTTTCTCTGTTGCAGACCAGAGAGATGAGAGAAAATAGGAAGCTAAGTGTGCTCACATGACCTTAGACATTGTTCTGGGCTCTCGGTTAACCTTATTCTGCCACCTCAGTCAAAATAATTTTTTCAATTAAGGTCTTTGTTCTCATCTGTCAAATAAACATGCTAAAAATGACCTTCACAGGTTGTCCTCAAGAAAAGCTAATAAATGATTGCAAAATCTGAGAGAAGGAAAAGCACTGGGTAAATATTGAATAATAAACCAGGACCTTCCTGACTAAGTCAAACTAAGAAGCATTTAATTTGAGTCTTCCAGTGTTTGGCTAACTGTTGCAAGAAAAAGAATCACAAAAAATATATATATAAAAGAAAAGCTGACAGTTAAAAGACTAAAATGAAAAGTAATGACATAAACAATGTTAGAAGATGCCTTCAAGGAGATGAGTTATCTGAAAGTTGAGATCTCAATTTAGAGCATTTCTCTCTCTCTAATTGCTGTTATGTGTGCTGCTGCAATATGATGAAATGGCCATAAACTTGGTGTGATAGGCTTGCAGAATAATTTAATTATAATTTAACATTTACTTTTATACTATGCAATTACATTGCTTTTTGCTGAAGACAATACATTTAAGCAGCTGCACACAATAAAAAAAAATAGCTGACAGGGTCAATTCTAAAGTTATGCTAGGGTTTAGTTACATTCCTTTTTCACCCAGTGGACTTAACAAATAAGGCAGCATGAGACTAATTGAAAGAAAATCAGACAAGTAATCAGGAACCCTTGATTCTTCTCTAAGCATTTTCATGATTGAGCTCTCAGAATTTTGTAGTTTGCGCCATCTTTAGTGATTAAGTTACTATTTTCTTATCTATAAACATTGTCATTGGATGGTCAGTGTTTCATTCACTAACATTTTGTGAAGATAATAACTGATGTTGCTTTTAAGATCCTAGAAAGGCTGTGTTGTTTATGAGATTAAATTCATCCTCAAAGCCAAAGTTATCTACATATGTTGGGTATCTACTTTATGTTATTTTGCAAGACTGGTTCATAAAGTCTGGCTGTTATTTTGTACTCTAGATTCCTGCATATCTGTCCTCTTCCTGAAAGTCCTCATTACAAACAACTTTCACATTAGTTTTACTGCAAAATATTTGTTGCCTGGTTACAATGCAGAAATTACTATATAAAAATATCACTTAAATATTTTTGTGTTAAATATCATTTCCATGTTCTCTCTTTGTGACTTGAGAAATATTCCATGTCAATTTTAAAATTAACAAGGACTTCTGGTCAAGATGGACGCATAGGCAGACAGGGCACACCTCTTCACACAACCACATCAAAATTACAACTAAAGTATAGAACAACTCTCACTCAGAACCATTATAAATTGAGTTGAAGGGAAGTCTGACAACTATGGAATTAAAGAAACTACATCCATGCAGACTGAACCAGCAGGCTGGTGTCATATTCGAGACTTCATCAAGCTGGATAACACTGGTATTGAGTCATTCTAAGAAATTTTTTTTTCAGTTATTGTGCATTTCAGTTATAAATTTTTTATTTGGTTATTTTTCATATCATTTGTTTTTTTGCAGAGACTTTCTGTATTTCCATTCTTTTTAAAAGAAAGCTCATCTTTACTTCTTGAAGCTTGGTTATAATACCTCCTTTAAAATCTTTGTCAGAGAATCCCAATATCTGCGTCGTTTCAGTATTGATATCTATTCATTTTCTATTCTTCTGTAGGTTATTGAGATTTTTCTGGATTTCATATACTGACTAATTTTGGATGGTATCCTGAAAATTTGGTGTATCAAGTTCTAGATCTGGGTCCTTTTTAATTCCTATGGAGATTGTTTATTTGTGTGTGTGCACATATGTGTTTACGATGCATATACTTGTATTTTGTCAGTTAATACATCTGGATAAGTTTAGGCTAAAAGTTCCAAACTAGCTTTTGTGGGCTATGGTTATAAGGTAGTTCAGTTTTCAGGAAGTGTGCAGCGCTAATTGGCTCCATCTGTGTATACCATCCAGAGGCCAGTCTGAGGCCTTTGGGGCGGTCTATGAACAGTTCAGTTCTCAGAGCATTTGGCTTGCTGTCACACTCATGATAAGGTTATAGACAACTTTATGGGATTGCTTTCTTGAATTCCTTTCTCTTAACAGTCTCTGATATTTTCTGGCTCCCAGAGGCCCCCACTTTTCTCTTCTGTCTAGAAAGCTGTCTTTAGCTTCCACACTCTATGTCCTTTCCACAACTATGTCTGCCTTCCAGGCCAAGTAGCAGGACTATAGAGAAACAAGAAGAAAATTGGGATACTCCCCCACATTCTCAGGATCATAGTTCCTCCTGTTAAGAGTGAAGAGTTCCTTTCCCTCAGAGGTTAGGTGCCTGCCCAGAGGCTCATGCCCAGCCCTACCATTACTGCCATGGGTTTGCCTGAAAAAATAAAAAACAAAAACAATGAATTTTTCTTCTCTCTCTCACCCCTGGAGCTCTCTTCCCTGATGTTCAGGCGATAAATGGAGGTTTTCTTTTGTAGCTCTTTCTGCTTATACCTAGAGTGCAATTCTGGCCTCCGTGCTATTTTTCAGTCCAGGCTGAGAGAAAACAAGCAACTCACTTTCATATTTTGAGTTCTGGCTTCCCTTACAAAAAGTTTTGCTAGTGGAAGACTCAGTAAAATATTAAGTGTTCATATATTTAGATAGAGAAAAATTCCTGTTTTGTCTTTTCAAACATCTTTGCCTTGGTGGATCCCTTTGTCAATATAAAGATGTGCTTAATCCATATCTAGAAACAACAAAACTTAACTGTAGGGATGGAAAGAATTCTCAAACTAAAAAATACAAATTACCTTTTCCACCTTTAAAGTTACAGCCACGAACAAACATTTTTTTATTGTGGATCCTATCAAGAATCATGTTCATATTTTATACAATGTTATGGTTATCTATGATTACTGTCTTTTTAGTTACCAATTTTTAATTTTTTTATAATATTGATATATAGATAATCAATTACTTTGAGAGTTAATACAATAAACTTAAAGAACCCACTTAGAGCAGAAGCAAACAAATGCCAAAATGGTTTTCTTTAAATTTGACTGGAAAACTTAACATAGGAACAAAATTTCATCCCTAACATAATCTATACCAATATATTTGTAGAATATTTACAGAAAGTTATAAAGAACTAAAAATCTAGTTCACATTTGTTGCATTAAGATTCAAGTGAGTCCTTAATTTTCCATATATTTTATTTTAAAAGTTAATTAATTTTGTATTGAAATTGCAGAATAAAAGTTAACATCTCTACCGCTCTTCATTAATATGAGTTGTTAGCTTTTTAAATTTTAGTTTTATGTAATTACATTTCTTCATGGAATACTTATATCTTGAGGACTGTGGGAAAAAATTACTTTTTTATATCATCCCACTTCATTTTAAGCCCATTTTCTTTAGTTTCACCCATGGCATATAGTATTTTCTAAGTAAAACATTGTTAAGTAGATATTTAGAGGACTTTGGAATTTAAATTGAACATATCAATTTAATTAAAAAATCTTGCAGGTATATATACACACATTTAACAACAATGACACAGTGAAATGAAAGGAATATTTCAATAACTCTCCATCTCACTACAGGGGAGTATAAACCTCCACCTGTTGTATAAACATCCACACACAATCCATAGAGTTTGTTGAATATATGCTTCAAAATAACTTACATTTGTAGACTGCTAATTTAGGCAAACTCTTACTTCTGATTGGCTTGACATACATTATAGAATTTTTTCCCTCTAATTTTATGGTCTTCACAACTGTATACATTTTTTTTTCACTACATAATTAAAGGTATACCAAACATTTTGTGGTGTTTAATAAGAAGAATCTAGGTAAGTCTGAGGCTGGATAGTAAGAAGCTAGGAAAAGTTCTTGACAAGTGGAATGGGGAAACAGAGGCAAAGTCATTAAATAAGGCCAAACAATATGAACAATTTATAGTAGCCAGTCAATCATAGGACCTTATCTCCCCTAAGGACACCTGAGAGAACATGGTTTATACCTCTCCTCCCTGACCACATAATAAATAGCTTAAATCACCCTAGTTAGGGAGATAAAGGACAAAGACCCAATTAATGCCATTTGTGCCAACCAAATCTAAGGAGGGATGAAGTCAGGGGAACAAATAACAAAAATCAGATTAAAACCAGACGGACCCAGGATAAAAGAAAAACAGTAAAGCAGACCAAAGAATAATCCCCAAACCCTCTATCTGCTCATTTTGATTCATCAGCATATTAAAAACACACCTGGAAAGCTGATGAATATTCTGCTGAAAGCCTCCTTTGAGATTCACACCTGCAGAAGACAGATTAAACCCTCAAGACAAAGGATGCCAGTGCATGCTCTCTCTGGAGCATGCCCAATGTCTCTTCTCGGCCATGACCTTTTTACTTTCTCCTAAATTCTATGGGTCCCCAAGAGACTTGCAACCAGGGGCACAGATGGCAGTGGCAGCTCATCCTGGGCTTACACCTCCTGACCCTGTCTCTAAGCCCCCCGTTTTCTCTGATTTTCCAGTGAGTTAAAAACAGCCTTGCCTTGGCTCACTTCTTTCCTATAACATTTCTAGGGAGCCAAATTAGAGCACCGCCCAGGCTCCCTCTTGTTGATTCTTCTACCCTAAGCCCTTCCTCTGTTTCAGTGTTCTCAGCTTTCGTAAACATACTTTCAAAATCACCTGAACTTGTGAAATGTTTTCTGCACAAAGTCAAGAACCCACACACTACAATCCTACGCAAGGCAGACCTGCTTGAGGCTGGCCCCCGTCTGGTAACAAGTCCAGGTTTAACCTGTGCAGTAGGTGTAAGAATACTGGGGTGGGAGTAGAAGGACAAGACATAACCTTAACATTGCAGAGAATTAGATAAGCCTGACCTTGTGTGAGCTTAAGAAACAAAACTGATTTATAACAAAGCTAGTAAGTGTAGAGATAAGGATTTTTCAGAATCTGAAATGAAAAACAAAAACAAAACAAAAACAAAAACAAAAAAGGGTTATGTTTCCCTAAGGTGAATCTTTTGTGGTAGACTATAACAAAGCAATAAAGGAATCGGCAATACTTGCATACCCAGTGGACTATTTAAATATTACTGTGACTGAGAACAAAAGGCTTCAAAATTTCCCTAGCTCTCTTGTTTAAATCTATATGGGAATACAGATTTAGAGCTAAATGGAGCACAATCACATAGGGAGCCTCAGGAGGCTAGAACAACGATGAATATTGATGGGAATTCACTTCTGTGTTGTACTCTGAACAAATGACAACAGAGTAGTAAACAACTATTTCCTTGGAGATGCAAATAGAGTCCATAGGCTGTGAACTGAGACTCTTTCCCACTCAGATCTTATACAAAGCAAACAGTGTATTTAGAAGGGTGCACGTCCTGAACAATTAGACTGGGTATGGCAAACTAGAAACAAAGAAAGCAAATTAGTTCCAACTCATTGTAACTATAAATAAGACTTTTTCTCTCACCACATAGGCTAGAGATGGCATTCTTTCTGTTTCACACTTTTAGAAATAAATTAATCCACTCTGGAAAAGTTGCCTTTGAGTTATTTAGCAAGATTTTACTGGATCTGAGGTCTATGAGAGCTACTCTTCAGAGAGATACAGTATTTTTTAGGAAAACTGTTCCTAACATAGTTTTTTCTCCTTTTGAAATGCTTTGTTTTCCAAATAAGAAAATTTCTCTCTCGAGTCTGCAGTGGTCCATAAATGACCTTTTAGATGACAAAATGCCATGAAGTGCTTAGGGAAAGATAGGTAAAATATTAGAATAGCTGACTCCAAATCTAAAAATGATATTCTAAAGAGAGAAAGAATTTTTTTTTTCTTTTTAGAGGTGAAAAGCAGCAAAGGTGGTTGAATGTAAATTTGGAGAAAAAAATATACTCAACATGAAGGCAGATAAACAAATAATCAGAAATAATGGCACTGACTAATAAAACTGTTCTTATAGAATTTAGCATGATGTCTCTAAATAACTATAGCACTTTAAGGCATTAGCTTAAACAACAAATTTAGATTATTTGAAAAACAGACAAAAGAAGTAAATATCTGTATTGCTTTATTTCTACAGGGAAAAAATGGTCTCAAGACCTATTTTGGAATACCTGTAAATTTTTGGAGAACAGGGTCCACATATTGTTATTCTTTGTGTTTCTAGGACCCAAGTTGAGCTTCATATACAGAGACAAACCAAGAATCTGTCTTCATAGCAAGTGTTAAGTGCCAAGTGTTCTCAGTTATCACTGGAAATCCATTAATATGGGAAAAAATGCATTTTGTTGACTCTCTCTTTAGAAAGATCATTGCATTCTGTTAGAAGAGAGTCTTTGGTATGTTAGGAGGGATTCATTAGGAAGCTAGATTTCAATGAGTGTGCTCAAGAAATAATAGATGACTAGCAAATTACCTCCTAAGGAACATGTTTTGTTTTGCTTTTTTTAACTTACTGCAGAGCTTTAGTGTTCCCTGTGGAAGGTACAAGTTTGCCACAGAAGACAATAGCAGTAAAGCAAAGAGCAAAATAGAAGGGGAATTTGAGCTCTTTCACCTGTAGCCCTCATTTGCTTTTTCTGACATGAGATCCTCAGCTTCTTATCTAAATATTTAAAATTTAGATAATGTCTGTTAAAAGAGTCAGTAGATTGTTAGCCTCCTCCAGGCACCCACCTGACTCAGGCTAGATTGGTTCAGATATAGCCATTACAGGTGCTGTGTACACATCAACTGCTAGTTGTTTCCCTTGTTACAGGATAATTTCTGCAAACAGGAAGTAGGGAAAGACAATCTTTTCTCTACCTGCACATTTGAAATTACGGACTAGACATGTCAGATTCTGTTGGAGACTCTCAATTTCATCAGCTTTCCTGAAACATCACTCTATACCTTAGTGCCATAAACCATTGTCTCAGCTGCCCCAGCTTTCCTCATTCCCTTGCTTCTAATACTTGTACCACCAGGCGGAGCTACTGTCAGGTGTGCACAAGTTCTCACACCTCGCATCCTCAGTGCCTTTCCAATATGCAGTAGAGTCCTGATGAGCTGAGAGTATTAGGTCCGTTCTTCTATCTTCAACACACTTGTAGAAGCTGACCCAACCATGGTCCTATTTTGTCCAACCATCATTAAAGTTATAAGTCCCTTAGCTCATCCTTTTTCTCTTTACTTCTCTCAACGCACTATTGTTGTCCCTGACAAACTCCCCAAATTTCTCATAACCTACCTGAGAAACTTCTGTTCTTTGATGGTTAGACTCCTAGTCATCCTCAATCATGCTATCGATCCTTCAGAAAATGCTTACCCTTAAGTGAGCATGAGCTCTTTTTTGAGAAACTTCTTTGCAGCTTTTACCAGTAGAAGGAAGGCTGTCATTCACCCAAACCCTTTATTTTCTGGTCCATGGTTTGTTGGGTCTATGGCCAGAGGCTGCATTATCTCACTCTATCTCACTCAGGATGTGAATCATCCCTTTGTCCATTGTTTCCACACAGTACATGCTACACACCCCTTATAGTCACTTAGTAGCCCTATTAGTTATCAGATTGACTGTCACAGTACTTCTGTTCAAGTAAGTCTTATTTTCCTTAACAATGCCACATTCACATAACTTTTGTTACGTATGGTGGTATAATTGTTCTGTTTAATTATTGTTGTTCTTAACCTATCATAGTGCCTAATTTATAAATAAAATTTTATCACAGGTATGTATACATAAGAAAAACACATGGTATGTATAAGGTTTGGTACTCTGTATGGCTTCAGGCATCCACTGTTGGTCTTGGAACTTACCTCTGCAGATAAAGGGAAACTACTGATTCTATTGTCCTGCCTAAGTTTTTCTTGTGTTTATAGATACCTTGAGACTTTTTTTTTTTTTTTTTTTTGCTAAAACTCAATTACATGATATTTCTTCCTCTTGCTTCATATATTTGACTTCCTTCAGAGAACACAACTTCCTGGAGTGCTCACAGCTTTTTATTCCATACTTCTTTCTAGAATTATACTGTGAACCAACCTCTAAATCTTTTTTTATCTATTTTTTATTATTGTTTTTCAATTATAGTTGTCCCATTTTTCCCCCTTTGCGCGCTCCCAGCCCACCTTCTCCCACAGTCATTCTCCGCCCCATTGTCCATGTCCATGTGTCATTTATACATTTTCCTTGACTAGACCCTTCCCCTACTTACCCCCCTTTTCTTCTCCCCCCCCGATAAATGTTATTCTGTTCCTTGTTCAATTTTGTTCATTTGTTTGTGTTGTTCATTAGTCTCCTGTATTAGGTGATATCATATGATATTTTTCTTTCATTGCCTGGCTTATTTCACTAAGCATAATTCTCTCTAGTTCCATCCATGTTGTCAGAAATGGCAGGAGTTCCTTCTTTCTTTCTGCTACATAGTATTCCATTGTGTAAATGTACCACAGTTTTTTGATCCACTCATCTACAGATGGGCACTTAGGTTGTTTCCATCACTTAGCTATTGTAAACAGTGCTGCAATGAACATAGGGGTGCATAGGTTCTTTTGAACTGGTGTTTCAGGATTCTTCGGGTATAATCCTAGCAGTGGAATCGCTGGTTCAAAAGGCAATTCCATTTTTAGTTTTTTGAGATATAAATCTTTGTAGTTAGTAGTTTCTGAAATCTTACCCTTTTTTCTCATGTTAAAGGGGGGTCAAATATATGGTAATGGAAGGAGATGACTGGGTTGTGGACACACAATACAGCATAGAGATGAGGTATTACAGAATTGTACACTTGAAACATATAATTTTATTAACCAATGTCACCCTAATAAAATTAATAAAATTTTAAACATTAGAATATTTTATTCTATATTTTAGAATTTGTCATATTTGTTACAATTCTTAAATAATTACTAACTGTTTATTCCATGATCATATCTGCAGATTTGGTTTCTTGGGGTGTAATTAAACAGAGCCCAGGATATTTAAATAATTTAAAACAGTTCAAGCCCTGGCTGCTGTGGCTCAGTGGTTTGAGCGTCGGCCTGCGAACCAAGTGTTGCTGGTTCGATTCCCAGTCAGGGCACATGACTAGGTTGCACATCAGGTCTCCAGTTGGGGATGCGAGTGAGAGGCAACCACAGAGTGATGTTTTTCGCCCTCTCTTTCTCCTCTCCCCTCTCTCTAAAAACAAACAAACAAATAAATAGTTAAAAAGTAAATAAATAAAACAGTTCAATGATCTTGTATTATTTTGATGTGTTTGTTTGTTCACCAAATATTTACTTCAGCCTGCAATGTTTGAGTTCATATTTTAGGAATGTAGTTACAACAACTAGATACAGACTTTGCTTTCTAGGACTTAAAGGAAGAATAGAGGTATTGTAAACATTTAGGTTGAAATTATAATTATAATAGTTAAAGTAATTGAGTGTTGCTATCCCATGTTTGCCTCCTAGATACTCATTTTTTCCTCACAGTGTTATGGGGTTGATGCCATTCATTTTAAAGAAAAGGAAGTTGCTGAACAGAGAGCTCCAATGAGTTATTAAACATCTCATAACTCATAAGTGGAAGTATCAGTATTAAAATATAAAGTTTGTATTCATATAAGGTTACAACTATGGCTCATTAGCCTCATTTGACTGAAATTCTGTCCTTCATTAATTCAGTTGACTGTGCTAGTTTTGGTGTTAAGGTTGTTCTTTTTAACAGAGAAGCTAGAAAGAAAATACGGTTCAAAAGTAGTGTTTATTTTTTGTCACCCACAGATGTATTCTGATTTCATCATCATGTGACATATATGACTGTGCAAAGCTGATAGAAGCATAATATTGCATTGTTTTCTCCCAACACTTGGATATGTTCTTTTCTTCTTCCTTATTGTAGCTTTAAATATTTGTAAATCCCTTCCTATTGTTTGTCCTAAAACTCGTTCACAGCTGTCCTTTCTATACATTTCAACATCTCTTTCATGAACTTATGGGTTTCTTGACCCTTTTTTGTGTTTCTTTTTCCACTTACTCATATCACCTTTACCTTCATTTATCAAGATATCTCTGATGAGTGGTATTTTAAATGACATTATGCTAAGTGTAATAAGCTAAACACAGAAAAGGTTAAAAAAAACTGTATGTTACTAATATCTGAAATCTAAAAAAGTCAAATACATACAGACAGAGTAGAACGGTGGTTACTAGGGGTGAGGTGGGGTGGGAAACACACAGAGACTGCTCTAAGGGTACAAAGATACAGTTATGTAGGATGAAAGACTAGAGATCTGTATTCTGCATAATGACTATGGTTAATAATATTGTATTAAATACTGGAAATTTGCTAAGAGTAAATTTCAAGTATTTTCATCACACATAAAAATGGTAACTATGTGAGGAGATGATATGTTAATTAGCTTGACTGTGGTTACCATTTTACTATGTATATATATATCAAATCATTGTTCACACACCTTAAATATATATAATTTTACTTAAAGATAATTTTAAAAATAAATATTTTTTTTCCTTTATGGTTTATCCTTATTAGGATCATGCACAGCCATTACATTTTATCTTTAATTGAAATATCTTGTTTCTGAATACATTTGATAATAGGAATAATCCTTTCCATCCTCTAAACTTCTGGAAATCAACCTTTTTTTGTCTTTTGTGATAGCATATCAGAAAGTAAAGTGCATCATCTTATATAACCTTCAATTCAGGCTCTCCAAGTTCAGTGATGAAAGTTGTGCTCTGCACCAAGGTACCTTGCTAAGGAAATAGCTTGAGTTTAGTCATGGGGCTGTGGCATGAAATTTGCACAGTTAATTCATCTAAAAAATAATGATAAAAAGATTTACTTGCTAACTGTAAGGAATAAATGAGATATTGTGCATGAAACATGTATTATCCCATGCTAATTGTGATACTTATTCTTGAAAAAATGACATTATACACCGTTATACAATTAAGAGTCCACCTAAGATTACATAACGGTGGTGTACAACTCCATGCAATGTCATTTCCATAACGTTCCATGTAAATGGCATGCCCTGAAGTTGTGCAAAGTTTTGCTTTGAGCTCCACACCTTACTCCATGGTCACTGGACTATACTAATTTAACAAACATGCATTGTGTGTCTCCTAGAAGCCTGGCAATGTCTTAGATGACAGGAAAATAAAGACAAATAAGACACATCCCTTTTTTATTGGAACATAAAATTTAATAAAAATTTCATAAAGAGAATTATGCTAGAGGAAAAATAAAATAAGCAAGTCTCTCTGCTTTCACATACAGCTTCTTAGTTCACCTTAGGCAAAAGTTTTATGAGTGGAGAAGTTAGTAAGAGCTTTTCCTTGTAGGATGGGATGCAGAAAAGCTTCTTGCCATCGTGCCCATGATTTTGAGAGCTAAACCCAGGCTGATTTCAGCTCCCAGTCATATCTCTTAGCAAGCTTACAACATGCAAACTGTACTTGGAGACCCTGAATTGGCCATTGCAAATGAAGCTGCACTTTACTTTTGGATATGCTATCAGAGAAGATCCAGAGACACTATTTAGTGAAACCTCAAGTTTTACATTACTTGTATGAAGCCAAGTTACCATGAATTGGCTCACTGTTGCATTAAAGGAAATATAAATCTGGCATTTACAGTAATTGAACAGCAATTTAAAATTTGACTGTAGTGTTTAGAGAAAATGGCAAAAGGGATTGAATTTGTACAACAGGACTTCTTAATTTTTTTCTTTGTGTCTTTTTCTTTCAATACCTCATACCCATGGGTGCATAGGAATGGAGAAAATGTTTCTTATTGTCCCACATGGTTAACTCACCAAATTTTTATAGAAATTGGCCCTATTTACAGGTAGAATAAAGATGAGAAATGTTGTAATACAGCATGATATTTAAGTTCATAGAATTGATTAATTAAGCTGGCAAGTTTCTTTCTTTATCCAATACTAACTCAAGTTAGTGGTGTATTACAAATTACCTGTCTCCCAAAAGTCCTGTAAAATATATCAGAAGCAAAAGTTAAAATAAAACAAACTGCTGTACTTCTTTTTGACTCCTAACCCTAAAGGCTCATGAAAAATATATACACTTTGGGATAGGGAACAGATAATTAATGGTTGCCTATAATTCTGAAGCTGAGCATGTTTAATCTGGGTAATTACACCAAATCAAGCAGAAATACTATTATCAGCTGTTAAATGTTATTGTACCACTAGGCTTTTTTACCTTTGTTTTTCCACTTGAGATGAGACATGACACCTTAATTGAATATATCCTCCAGTTGATGACAAATTCTAAAATATACAAAAGTACTTTCCCCCTACTGAGTACTCAAGAAGAGTTCTAAAAGTAGCTGGGATCAACCTCACAAGTCTACAGATAACAATGTATTTTACCTGATTGTTCTGAAATCTTTTCTGGAGGGACACCAAATACCTCTATCTTTATAATTTATATTTTAAGCTTTAAAAATATGCTTTTCAAATAAATTTTTACTTCTTTTATTCATGTTCATCTACTGCTGTACTTGCATGAGACCAGCCTGAGAACAATATTGAGAAGCACATCACCCCAGTTTGCAGAGGAGGGCAATGACACTCATAGAATTTTGTACTTTTTAAAAAATATCATGAAGCTTGTTTGTGGCCTAACAAGAACTAATATCTAATTCCCTTCAAAGAGCATGCTTTTAATTCTAAATAGCATTTTAGAAGTTTTGGGGTTTAGAGTTCAAGGTGATGTCAGCACTTGGACAAAAATTGAGACAGTAAATTCTATTCAAACTATATTTTATAAGTTTACGTTGATCACTTGTGTTGTTCAATAGTCACAGTAATTTTGAAAACACATGAAACAATAGTTGGGATAATGAGAAAGAAAAAGGGAGAGAGAGAAGAGAAATAGACATAGATGAAGAGAGGTGTATGATTTAAATATCTTCAGAAGGTATTTTTTTGACTAATGGAACATGTATTATCCCTTATATTTAACTATCAACATAAATATAGAAGAAAAAGTACAAGCTGTTCTTCCAATTATTCTCTTTCCTTATTTAATATCTCTTAAACCCTTATCTTTTAAGAATTTTTTGGCAAAAATTAAATCGGTTCTTTTTTCAGCTCTATTCATTCAAAAGATTTGGAAATAATTATTCAGATGAAGAATAGAACAAAACATAAAAAAGATATATTTGTTGTTTCCATCAATGTTAATTCTAAAAAAGTGAAGGGACTGGGTTATGGAAGAAAGAGGAAGAAGTTAAAGATGAATCGCAGAAAGATATAGACATCTAACTAAAATGGACTAATAGGAAGGAAGAAATCTGGGTCACAGTCTCATAAATTCTAGTTAGCTACTTAGGTTGTACAAAGTTCCCAAGAGACAGACAAGCAAAAGAGGACAAAGGGTCAAGAACTAGCCCTTAGAGGATTCTCATGTTTAAAATGATATTAAAAAGCTGAGAAATTAGAAAAGACTAATTAAAACAAGAAGCACAGGAGTTGAAATGAAAATCAAAGTATTTAGTGTTCCAAAAGCCAGTGCAATGAAGCAGTGTTGGAGAGGTTACCTCTAAATGAGCTTCGGCTACTGGTCATCATGGGTTGCAAAAGAGCCAGTTCACCCAGAGTATCTGAGAGTTCCTTAGGCTTCCACAAGTATCTCACTACCCAAATTCCTCTGGTCTGATCCCCATCTTCAAAATTCTGGATTCATTCCAGGTTGAAATAAAGGATTACAAATATGTTCTTAAAAGTGGTTTATGCTGAATGACTGTCAACAGATTAATATTGAGCATTAAAATAACTGTAGAATAGATATTTTATTTTTGATGCTTACTCCTCCCCATCATTTTGTTAATTGATGTGCTGACTTTTCCGTGCTGATTTTTTTTTTTTTTTTCTTTCTTGGTCTAGTACTGCAGTGCTTTGAAGACTATGAGCAGATTTTCATCCTAAATTTTTAGAATTCAGATGCAGCTTCTGCATCATTGCATTTAGTCATGTCATGGGACAGAAGCAGGTACAAAACAGGCTAAGCACTTTGCCAAAAACACAGTTTACTGGCTTAGGAAACTGGTCCAAAATTTTTACATTGACATTATGAATGAACTATGATTTCTTTTATTTTAAGTGCATATTTATACTATATCGAGAACAAAGATGTTTAAATAGAAGATGATGAAGACTAAGTCTCAGTTTGCTGTTACTGTGAGACCTTAAATAAGTTACTTCACCTTTTGGCACCTCTATAGTAATAGGACCTTTTATTTTTTTTTCCAGATTTAATGTGTTTTATTGATTAAAATATTACATTTGTGCCAATTTCCCTTCCCTCTGCTCCCCTCCACCCGGTGGCCCCCCTCCCTCCAGTTGTCCCCCCCTTTTAGATTATGTCCATTAGTTGTGCATACAGTTCCTCCCAACCTCTCTCCGTCTATTCCATTCCCTCCTACTTTGATCCCCAATTCCTATATCATCTCCCTCCCTTTCCCCATTCCCCCTCCCTGTTGACCTCCCCCCAATATGCTTCCCGTACCCACAGTTCCTTTTCCACTCTCGTTGCCTATTTAGTTTGCCTTTGTTTCATCTCCCTAGCTTCTGTTTTTTTAAACCAGTCCCTTTAACATCTCATATAACAGTGGTTTGGATCTAATGAACTCTTTCAGTTTTATTTTGTCCTGGAAACACTTTCTCTGTCCTTCTATTCTGAATGACAATTTCGCTGGATAGAGTATTCGTGGTTGTAGGTTTTGGATTTTCATTACTTTGAATATTTCTTGCCAGTCTCTTCTTGCCTGTAGGGTTTCCCTTGAGAAGTCAGCTGATAGTCTAATTGGGACCCCTTTGTACATAATTCTTTTCTTCTCTCTTGCTGCTTTTAAGATTCTCTCTTTATCTTTAATTTTTGACATTTTGATTATAATGTGTCTTGGAGTGGTTCTCCCTGGGTCCAGTCTCTTGGGAACTCTCCTTGCTTCCTGGACCTGCAAGTCTATTCCCTTCCCAAGTCTGGGAAGTTCTCCTTTATTATATTTTCACTCAATTTTTCAAGTTCTAGTTCATCTTCCTCACTCTCTGGCAAACCAATGATTCTTATGTTGGGCCTTTTATAGCTGTCCCAGAGGTTTCTGATCCTCTCATTGTTGCTTCCCATTTCCTCTCGCTGCATTGGTTGACTGCTTGTTCCTTCTCCATATTCCAGTTTGTTGAAATGAACTCTGGATTTTTTTTTCTCACCATCTTTCTCGTATGCGGTTTTGTTCCTTTCGTTATGAAAGTTTTTCGCTTCTTTCTTATCTTTTTCCTGCTCTTTTGTGAATTCTGTAAGCCACCTGATAACAATGGCCCAGAACTGAGCCTCTGACAGGTTTCTTATCTGTTCATCTGTCAGGTTCTCTATCTGCTGCCTGGTGAGCTGTGTCACCGGGATTTCTATAGTTGTCTGCCTCATTTTGACACATGCGTTTTGTTTTCTTGGGCCGGCTGTCCGGGGCAGTGCCTGTGTACGCGTCACAAATCAGCGACCGGCGCCTGCCTGTCCACGACCTATTTCGCAGCCCTGTGGTGCTTTCTTTGGGGGCGGGGGTCCAAGATGGATTCACACAGTTATTCAGCTAGGAGACCAGGATCCGTCCTCCTGCCCCCCTGGGCCTCACTGTTCAAGGCGATGCGGCGGCCGCTCTCCCCAGCGCTGGAGTCGTGCACCGCCAGGGGCTTGACCGCAGCCCGGATTCCTCGCCGCCCGCCGCTCCAGGTGCGACCGCAAACAGCACTGCCCTCTTTAACTCTTACCTGCCCAAATGGCACCGCTGGTTTATAACTTCATATGTTGGGCTTCCGTGTAGTTTTATTTTCTGGAATTTCTAGTTATCCTTTGTTTTGAAGTAGTTGTATTCCTCTCTAGTTGTAGAGGGAGACCTAGCGTGTCCGTCTAAGCCTCCATCTTGGCCGGAAGTCCCCCCAGTAATAGGACCTTTTAAATCGAGTTGTAAAATATATATAAACCCTTAGAACAGAATCTTAAAGTAGTAAGCAGTCAATAATATACTGTGTTAGTTAGCTATGTTATTATTGTTGTCATTGTTATTACTATTGTTATTCCTCAGTATGTACAAAACAAACTTTAGGTCTTTTTTGAAGCTATTTACTATGTTGTATACAATTAATTACTAACATTAAACTTAAACTATGTTCCTGAGAAATTTGTGGACTTAGAGGATTTTAGTTTGATTCTATTTCTGCTGTTTGTTATCTGAACCTCAGTTTTTTCTTTTGTAAGAGAAGGCAGAATATGATTTCTGTCTCATGGAGTTACTGTGAAGATGAAACAAAGAATGCATATGAAGGAATTATGTAAATTATAAAATTATTTATACAAGACACTATTTTTTTGTTTGTTTATTTAAACCTTTATAAGACACTCTACCCAATGGCACCCTGTCCCACAAAATTATTGTTTAAATAGAGTACAGAAGCAGATTGTATAACACCACTCTTTTTTTTTTTTTTTTGGTCACACATATCTGACTTCTTTTTTTCTTGCTCCTTCTCTTTCTTTTTCTTTCCTCCCCTTCTTCTTTTCTTCTTTCCTTCTACCAATTATTTTTGAATGCTACTATATGCAGGGGCTTGTACTACATATCTGTAAATAATAAAATTAACTTTCAGATTATATCATTGTCTGCTATGGAAAACAAACACACACAAAATAAACTTGAAGGGGGATAAACAGTGATGAAAGTAGACTTGACTTAGGGTGGTAAATAAACAGTACAATATACAGGTGACATATCACAGAATTGTACATCTGAAACCTATATAATTTTATTAACCAACATCACTCCAATAATTCAAAGAAATAAATTACTTAGTATGATAAGTGCAACAGTAAATATATGAACTAGATAAAGAAGTTCAGTTACGCAATTACTGAATTAGGTCTTTGGGAATGTGTCTTCATCTATTTATATTCTCTTTGTATTACAAAATATTTAAGAAAACAAAAGTTAGGTCTGATAAATGGAGTCACCAGTACCTTGGCAGAACATTTCTTACAAATACAGGGTGCTCAAGAACTACTTGTCAACTAATTAATTTGCAAGTATATAAATTTTTAACTATTTAAGTAAAATATGTTTGACTGGGAGTTTAACAATAACTTCATTAAATAAGTAAAATTTTCTGAAATCTGAAGTTGGTGTTCTATATATAAAATATGGACTATCTGGTATGAACAATGAGAGGCAGTCTCTAAAACATACAGATTTTTTTCATTAATTTCCTAATTCCAAATAAGCTTTTTATCTTTGGATTCAACTTAACCCACAATGATGAAAAATATTAGATCAATATTTGAAGTATTGTCTCTTAATATTAATTAGCAGTATTTTAAAATTCATGTAAGTGTGGAGAATATTGAAGTACAAAATAGAATTTTAGCCCTTTATCAACTGTAATTCAATGAAAAATAAACAAAAATGATATTCATATATTTGTACTGAGATACATGAACACAAGTGAAGAACTGTCAGATCAATGCAGATAATTATGGTTGAGTGGCTTAGTCTGAAGAGGACTGCAAAAAGAATTCCAGAAAGATCCCAATGAGCCTTTAATCTCTCTTTTTGTAGTTTATTCTCAGAGTTATTTTTTTCTTTGGTTATTTGTGGTAATTGGGACATATCATAACCTTTCCCCTTTTTAGCTGAGTCATCACTGAGCAATCTGTGTGCCCAGGTCTTTTCATCCACCCATCTGTCTAACGGCTCCATTCGCCTCCTGCTGTGTCTCATTCCAGTCTGCTCCTAGCTGGGCTTTACTCCCACCCACCTCTTCCCTTTATGCTCCAGTGCACAGGGAGCTCAAAATGGCATCAAACTGATCTCCTTTTACTCCAAGGATCACAACACCGTTGCTGCAAAATACAGGAAGTTTCTAAGTTGACGCAGCTTCCTTCTCTGTCTGCTAGTTAAATGCCATTTTAAAAATAACTTAAATTGTTTAGTTCAGATTGTTTTAAATTGAGCCTTATTTTCATATATACTCTCATGATGAATTTGGAAAATACATATTACCATAAATAGTGAAAATATTGGTAGCAATAGGTAGTCAGAATTACGTTTAGAACCTTTAAAAACATACCTTTCTCTGTTAAACATCCTTAGCGCAACAAAATATTTATTAATTTACTAGTTATTATATCTGACCATACTGACTAAATTCTAGGGAGAGTGAGGAAAGCAATAATAGAGAATGCGATAACAAAAGGTTACTCTGGCTGTGGAGGTATGTTGTACATAATAACAGCCAACATAACAGAGCCCTGTGCTATGCACTATTTTAACACATAACTATACTCTTAGGTATCATTATCCATGTCATTACCTATATCTTATAAATGAGAAAACTGAGGCCATAGATTATAAGTAACCTGTCCAAAATGAGGCCAACAAAGGTTTGAGCTCAAGCACTCAGGTTTCCAGAGCCCACTCCGTTAACATATTGTCTACTCAGTAATAATAGTAAGCTTTCCATTCATTTTAAATATATTTTACTTAGAACCAAGTATATGAGCTCAGCCAGAGGCAATCAATATATCTCTTGTCTGAAATACATGTATATATTTTTATACTAATACTCAGAACTCCAGACTAAAGCCCAAAAAACTTGGCTGATGAGCTAGAATGACCTAAACTCTAAGGAGGCCCTATTAAGTCTTTGAACCTCTATTTCCCTAGATATATAATGCGGGGGAAAAAAATAAGCCTATTCTGGTAGGGCTATTGTGAGGATTACATGAACTACTAACACAGTAGGAACACAGAAAATGCCTAGTAAATAGTAAATAGCTGTTATTTTTAGAGCTATTATCTCATGGTAAACTCATCCACTTTAAATGTCAGTCCTTTGAAATTATCTTTTCTATTTTGAAATTCCAATGTCATTTAGTTGCTTGCAACAGATTCCAATGAAAGAAGTCAAAGAGCAGTTCTTCCTAAAACCATGTTTCCAAATCTGCAAATGTAAAGTGTTTCCAGCTTTTTCAATTCCTTTGTCAAGAGGCACATGTTTCCTTTGCATTTTCTCATACAAAAATTTAATTATTTTTTCATTTAAAAAAATTGGCATGTTTTTCTTTATGGACCCTTTTCTCAAAAAGACAAAACATTTGACTTCATGAGTGTTACAGTCACAGATTAGTAGAAAAACCACAGTTATATTGAGATGTAGAAACTGAGGATTTCTTTCCTGACTTACATTCATGCATTAGCAAAACTAATATTATAGCATCACACTGACCTTTCAAATTAGTGGAAAGGTCATGCTAAAAGCCTAGAAAATTCACTATAAATGTAGTGCTCTGAAGATACTGTGTAATAGTAATATATGTTTCTAATTTTAACACATCACAATCATTCAAGGCAAATCATATTCTATTTTCAAGTATAGATCATATATGTGTTCTATTTCTAAAAGATTTTTCAGAGTATTCTATGTAAAAAACTTGAAGGCATTTTGCTAATATTTTCTCTTCTTAAAAATTGCTGTCATTTTAGAGGAAATAAAAATCCATGTTTATAATTTATGAAAGCATAACTCCTGAAAAAAGTTATCTGTTGCACTTACCTGATAGTCAAGAAGCCCTATGGCTTTAGAAGTTTTCCTCTACATAGAAAGTCGTATTTTTCTAAGGATTAACAAGAACAGTTCCCCAAAGATTTAAAGCCAGTTCAGAAAGGGCAGATAAGTTCTAATCACTGCAAAATCGCATTTTCTAGGTGTAGTTTAACAAATTTAAGGCTTGCTTTTTGCAAAGTATATATTTTTATTTTTAGTTACAGGTGATGCACAATATTAGATTAGTTTCAAGTGTACAACCCAGTAATTAAACATTTATATAACATACAAAGTGATCACTCTGATAAATCTATCATCTGAAACCATACATAGTTATCACAATATTATTGACTACATTCCGTAATGATGTACTTAACATCCCCATGACTATTCTGTAAGCACCAATTTATATTTCTTAATTTCATCGCCTTTTTCATCCATCCCCCCAACTTCTCTCCCATGTGTCAAACTGTCAAAATGTCCTCTTCATCTGAGTTTGTTTCTATTTTGCTTACTAGTTTATTTACTTACTTTAGATTTCATATGTAAATGAAATAATATAGCATTTGTCTTTCTCGGTCTGATTTATTTAACTCAGCACACTATCCTCTTGGTCTATTCATGTTGTTGCAGATGGCATGATTTTATTATTTCTTATGACTGAGTCATGTTCCATTGTATGTATGTACCAGTTCTTCATCCATTCATCTACTGATGGACACTTAGGTTGCTTCCATGTCTTGGCTGTTGTAAATAATGCCGCAGTGAACATAGAAGTGTAGATGTCTTTTCAATGTAATATTTTGGGTTTTTTCAGATATATACCCAATAGTTAAATTGCTAGGTCATTCTTTTTCTCTTTGTTTTAAAGTCTATTTTGTCTGGTATAAGTATTGCTTCCCCGACTTTCTTTTTTTCTTTTTCATTTCCATGAAATATCTTTTCCCATCCCTTTACTTTCAGTCTGTGTGCCTTTTGTCTGAAGTAAGTCTCTTGTAGACAGCACATGTAAAGATCTTGCTTTGTTATTTTCAGCCACATTATATCTTCTGATTGAAGCATTTAATCTGTTTGCATTTAAAGTAATTGTTGAGACATATGTGTTTTAATTGCCATTTTATTTTTTATATTTTTTATCTTTTTTCTTCTCTTCAAAGAAGACTAAAATTTCCTACAATACTGGTTTGGTGGTGATGAACTCTTTTAGCTTTTTCTTTTCTGGGAAGCTCTTTATCTGTCCTTTGATTCTAAATGATAGCACTGCTGGGTAGAGTAATCTCGGTTGTAGGTCCTTGCTTTTAATAATTTTTATATTTCATGCCAATCCCTTCTGGCCTGCAAAGTGTCTGTTGAGAAGTCAGCTTACAGCCTTATGGGAGCTCCCTTGTAGTTAACTAGCTGCTTGCAGCTTTTAAGATTCTCTTAGTATTTAATATTTGGCATTTTAATTATGATATCTCTTAGTGTGGGTCTCTTTAGGTTTATCTTCTTTGGGACTCTCTGTACTTCCTGAACTTATGTGTCTATTTCCTTCAGCATGTTAAGGAAGTTTTTTGTCATTTTTTCACATAAGTTTTTTTTAAGTATATTTTATTGATTACATTGTTACAATAGTTCCAATTTTTTCCCCTTTGCTCCCCTCCGCCCAGCATCCTCCCTCCCCCTCATATAAGTTTTTTATTTCTTGCTCTCTCTCTTCTCCTTCCACGTGCCTATGATGTGAATGTTGATGTAGTTGAAGTTGTCCCAGAGGCTCCTTAAACTATACTCATTTTTTAAAAATTATTTTTTCTTTTGCTATTCTGATCATTTTCTGCTTCTTGAACTTCCAAATCTTTGATTTAATCCTCTACTTCTTCTACTCCATGTTGATTCCTTCTAATGTATTCTTCATTTCAGTTAGTATATTTCTTATATCTGACTGAATCTTTTTTTTTTGTCTCCATTTATATGTTTCTTATCTCTTTGTTGAAGTTCTCGATAAGTTTCTCTGCTCTTCCTCTATGTTCATAGATCATCCTGTTAAACAGTGATTTGTACTCTGAATCTGGTAGATTGCTCGTCTCCATTTTGTTTGGTTCTTTTTTCTGGAGTTTCGTTCTGCTTTTCATTTGGGATATGTTTTTTGTCTCCTCATTTTGGTTGTCTCCCTGTGTTTGTTTCTATATATTAGGTGGAGCTTCTACTTCTCTCAATCGTGTTAGTCTTATGTAGTAGATGTCTTGTAGGGCCCAGTGGCACAGCATCTCCAACTGCCTGAACTGGGTACTCCAGGTAAACCCCACATGGGGGCTGTGTGAATTTTCCTGTTGTAGTTGAGTTTTGATTGGGGTTGTCACTTCAATGAGAGGGATTTACCACTAGGCCAATTGGGTTGGAGTACTGGCTGAGACTATAGAAGAGGACCTGCTGTGCAGGAACCACTTGAGTGTATTTCTCTCTTTTCTTTTTTTTTCTTCTTGTAGTAATATTTTTTCATTTTTTAAAAAATATGCTTTATTGTTTATGCCATTACAGTTGTCCCAATTTCTTTACCCTTTGTTTTCCTCCACCCAGTGACCCCCTCCTTCCAGTTGTTGACCCCCTTAGTCCATGTCCATTGGTTGTGCATATAGTTCTTCTCAACATCTTCCTGTCTACTCCACTCCCTCCTACTATGTTTTTTAATTCCTGCACCATCTCCCTGTCTTCCTCCCTTCCCCCTCCCCACTGACCTCCCCACAAAATGTTCCCCAAAGCTATAATTCTTTTCCCATTATCGTTGCCTAGTCTGCCTTTGTTTCAATTCCCTAGCTTCTGTTGTTGGTTCTTGTGATACAGTTTTCATTTTAATGTTCATAGTCTTGATCTTCATTCTCCTAAACAAGTCCCTTTAACCTTTCATATAACAGTGGTTTGAATCTGATGAACTCCTTCAGTTTTACTATGTCCTGGAAGCACTTTCTCTGACCCTCTATTCTGAATGACAGCTTCGCTGGATAGAGTAATCATGGCTGTAGGTTTTTGCTTTTCATTACTTTGAATATTTCTTGCCAGTCCCTTCTTGCCTGCAGTTTCTTTTGAGAAATCAGCTGAGAATCCTATTGGGACCTCTTTGTACGTAATTCTCTTCTTCTGTCTTGCTGCTTTTAAGATTGTCTCTTTATCCTTAATTTTTGACATTTTGATTATAATATGTCTTGGTGTGGTTCTCCCTGAGTCCAGTTTATTTGGAACTCTCTGTGCTTCCTGGACCTGTAAGTCAATTCCTTCCCCAAGTTAGGGAAGTTCTGCTTCATTATTTTTTCACATAATTTTTCAATCTCTAGTTCTTCTTTACCTTCTGGCAACCCTATGATTTTGATGTTGGCCTGCTTATAGCTGTCCAATAAGTTTCTGAGCCTCTCCTCATTTTCCTCACTTCTCATTTCCTCTTTCTGCACTGGCTGACTGTTTGTTCCTTCCCCATGTTCTAATTTGTTGATTTGATCCCTGATTTTCTCACCCTCGCCACTAGTTTCATATATGTTTTTGTTCATTTCCGCAGGTCTAGCCTTCATTCCTTCCCCATCTTGTTTAAGATCTGCTGTTAGGTCTGTAAGCATTTTTATAAGCAAAGCTCTGACCTGAGCCTCAAAAAGATTTCCTATCTGCTGAGCCATTAGATTAGATATTTGCTGTCTGGTCAGCTGTGTCACCGGGCCATGCATGATCTGTGCCATCCTGACAATTTTGTGTTTATCTTTGCTTCCTGGGCAGGGCTGTCACACCTTCTATGCTATAGGGGGCAGAGCCCCGTGCAATCGTCACAACCGGGCAACCCATATCACCACGCTGTTGTGTTTTCTGTGGGGGTGGGAGTCCAAGATGGATTCCTGCCCTTCACTCTCTGCTGAGAGACTGGGAGTCTCCTTCTCTGTCCCCACCCCCTCTCGGCCTCAGAGTCCAAGGCAATGGAGGTCTGCCTTCCCCGGCTTTGGAATCCCAAGCTTGTTACAGAACCCGTGGGCTGCTCCAATTGAAAACAAACCCACGGGCTCTTTAGTTAGGCGTCCGATTGCCCGCCGCCAGAATTACAACTCTTAATACTTTAGCTGAGTGAAAAGAAAATTGTTTATTTAACAGCTACACATATCCTTGCCTCCCCCCTACCAAACCCAGCCAGTTTTAGGAAAGTCAGAAACACCATTTCCCTACTTCCCAAACACAGTTCAGCTTTACCAGCAGCTGCCAATCATTCAATCTGATTGGGGAGGTCCTTTCTGTGCTGTGGTGTCCTTCAGCTCTCAATACAAAACCGCCGGGATTCTCAGCCTCCTTGCAAACTGTCTTCTTTCTGTAAACTGCGTGGATCTCCTCTCCTTCCCCAGAGCACCCATGCGAACACCCATCAGTGAGGGAGACAGCCCCAGAGCGCGCCGCCCCCCCTAAAGTGTTCGCAGCTGTCTATATATCCCTGACTGCGTCCTCTGACACAGTGGGTGTTTCCAACAGTTCTGACCATTCACAGAACCCCACGTAGGCTCTGTGTGCTTTCCATACCGTCCCCTGGTTCAAGACTCCTCCCATCCACCTGAGGCCTTAGAAGCATCCAAGCAATTTTGCATAATGAAAGACACCAGCCACCAGCCTCGGGCATGTAGAGGCATTCTGAAAGCTGCTTCCTTCTCCCCATCCCCCAGCCACAAACTCCGGGGATTTTTGGACTCCCCTGTTTCCATAACAAGCTGACAGGTCTTGTCTGCAGCTGGGGGTGCTCCCCAGGCGCATCTTGCTTCCCCCTAAATACGGGTGTCTGTGCTTACCGCTGTCCTGCCTCCTTCACTGCTGTTGCTGCCGTGGACAGCACAGCTTGAACTCTCCTCCCCCAGCTTCTCTCTTCCTACCTGTCCGGACGAGCACCACTTCTTTATAACTTCATACGTTGGACTTCTACTTATTTTCTGGAACTTCTGGTTATTTCTGGTTTTGCAGTAGTTGTATTCCTTCTTAGTTGTGGAGGGAGACGGAGCGTTTCAGCCTAGGCCTCCATTTTGGCCAGAAATCTTCTGTGTTTATTTGCTTCTGTGTCCCACGGAGAGCTGTCGCTCCTACTACATTGTAAAGGGCGGAGCCTTAGGTACTCGTCAGTAACGGGCGACCTGTTTTACCATGCTCTGGTGCTGTATGTGGGGGAGGGGCCTGAGAAGGAACAATGCGCTTGCTCAGCACTCACCCCTTTTCTAGGCACTTCTCCCACTTCTGCACCGGACTGGCACCCCTCTAGCTGCTGCCCTGGCTGTCGTTCCCACAGTGGGTGGGTCTGCGTATGTTCTTGGTCCAGGGGGGGCCATTAAACAAGCAGACTCTACTGAGAGACCAGCAGTTTCTGTCTCTGTCCCAACCCCTACAGGTTTGCACAGTCAAAAGCAATGAGGCTTGATTTTCCCCGGTGCCTGGACAGTGAGTTACGGGGGCTCGTGAGGAGCTGGGAACGCTCCCCAGGTGTCCCTCCTGACTTTTTAAAATGTCTAACTGCGCTTTCCGCTGGCCTGCTGCTGCTGCCACCACCATACCATGTCCTCTCTGCCCCGCTCTGCTCCTCCTACCTGTCTGGATGAGTATTTCTTCTTTATATCTTTGTTTGCTGGACTTTCATGCAGTTTGATTTTCTGGAACTTCTGGTTGTTTCTAGTTTTGAAGTAGTGCTATACCTTCTTAGTTGTGGAGGGAGACACAGCATGTCTGTCTATGCCTCCATCTTGGCCGGAAGTCCGAATGTATTTCTCTTGGAGGTTTTTAGTTGGTTCTCCAGCATGTTCAGAAGCTCTTCGCTGGGTTCAGTGTCTCTGGGGCACCCCATGAAGTGCAGGCCAGTGTCAGATGCTGCTTGTGCCTCACCCAGAGCTACTCAGCATGAGCTACAAAGTGATTTGCAGATGGCTGCTACTTGTGCTAGGCTTGGAGGGGCCAAGCTGCAAACCAAGTCTGGCTGTAGCTAGTGCCAGTCCTGGGCCACTTAACAAGAAGTATGGGGCATGCCAAGACGAGATACTCCTTGTCTGATGTTTATGAACCCTTCAGAGATTATAAGTATCTGGAGCATAAGCCAAGACAGGTCATTTGTATAGAAAAGTCTGGGAAGTGTCAGTGTAGGCATGCAGATTTGGTGGGGCAGAGTCTCAGGGAATATGCAGGACAGGGCTAACACTGATATACATATTGATTGATTCTCATCTATGGAACCTGCTTCCAGGTCTTTAGGGGGAGGGTTCAGGAAAGGAACAGTGACTTTTGCCAGCTCTTCTTTCTTGGAGCAAGCTGCTCCTCCAGCCCTCTCCCTGAAGCCAGACAATTTAGTTCTTCCCCTTATGTCACTGACTTGCCTTTCAATGGCTGCCCTATGGCTGGAGCTCAGAGGGAGTAAATCTGACTAAATCTGTGCACCAATCAGTGTGCTGCCCCTTTAAGAGGACCACCTAGTATTCCAGAAGCCCTATTCTCACTCAGCCACAATCCCCACTGGTTGTTACAGCCAGAAATGTTGGTGACTTCTCTTTCTGGCACTGGAGCATGGGGCTAGGGGCATGAGTGTGGGACTGGGATGCCTTACTTGTCAGGGGTAACCTCTGGTATCCTTACTGATTTTTATCTGCCACATAAGTGAGTGGGACCTACCTGGTCTCTGTCTCCATCTGTCTTATCAGTCATGATGTGACTTCTTTTTTATATACTTAGGTATAGGACTTTTGTTCAGCCAGATTTCAGGTGGTCCTGAATGATGGCTGTTCTGCAGTTTAGCTGTAATTTTGATGTGATTGTGGGAGGATGCAAGTACTACATTTACCTACTCTGCCATACGAACAGACACTCAGGGCTGCTTTTTTTTTAATAAGAAGAAATCCCTTAGCCCATCAACATCCAAAAGTGATATTTAATAAATAACTTAAATGTCTTGTTTTAATTATATAACATTGATTACATTATAAAAAACCCTAAATATGGAGCCACTTGGTGATTTGTTTAAAAGTTTATGTTAAAAAAAATCCAGGTTTGTCTTGAATTCTCAAAATTGCTTATATAAACTTTTCTAAATTATTTGGGTGCATGTTATATTTTTATGTCTATTTTGCCTTAATAGTTATGATAGCTGCTTTTTTACTCCTTCACTTTAAGACATGAAATGAATTAGATTAAATATATGTATGAGAGCTTTAGATTATGAGGTATAGTTAAATATTATTCCTCAAACTTTACATTTATATTATATACTATATTAATAACATTAAAATGTAAACTTTCATATATTTGATCCATATTTTATATAATTTTTATGAATTTACCATAAATAATGCTCTACATTATCCTTATTAAATTTTTTTTGCCATGCTTTTATGGGCAAAATAATTATTTGGTCTGTTCATCCATGAGTGTGCCTTTTATTTATAGACAAGGAGAGAATTATTACCAGTATTGCAATAATGTTGTATTGTTAAGCATTCAACTTTTCTTTTACTTCCTTACATCTTATTTAGCCTTCAGCCTCTTGAAATGCAGCCACTTCTCTCTTCTACCCAAGTTGCTCTTACTATGGTCACCTGTGATGTTGCATTGCCACAGTCCATAGTCTTCATCTTTCCCTACTTCCTGTATGTAATTGCCATTACTATTTCTTCTTTTCTAAAACTTTTTCTTACTTTTGATCCTGTTAACTACAACCTTCTGCTTTTATCTTACACTTATGACTGTTGTTTCCCTATTTGATCCACTGGATTTTCTTCTTCTGTAGACCATCTAATGCTAATTTTACATAGAATTTCTCTCTGGCCTTTTTTTTTTTTTTTTTTTTTCTGAGGTGGAAGAGATTCTTTTTCATCTCAAGCAAGTTCAACATTTTCCAGGGTGTCAATGATCACATCATACATTCTCATAACTCCCAGTTTTTATCTCTTACATTTCTATCTTTAACTCTAAGTCTATTAATATATATCAACTGCTAATTAGAATTTATTAACTGGAACATGCTTCAAGTTCAACAAATCTAAAGTAAATTTAGCATCATTCATCCCAAACCTAACATTTCTCCCATATTCTTCATCTCAGTTAATAACTCTACCCAGTTGCTTAAATGAAAAACTGGGAATCATGCTAAACTCATCCCCCCACCACCACCACTTCTTATATCCAGTACTTACTGGGTTGTGTTGATCCTACCCATACTTTCTTGCAAATAACTGCTTCTCTCCTGGCCCAGTGTCATTAATGTTGTTTAGAAATGTATCGCTTATTTTCTAGACCGTTGCAAATCTTGTTTCTGGTCTTTCTCACTGTAGTCTCCTCCTTCTCATTCACTTTTTGTTCTGGTCCTCCCTTCTGTGACATGAACTCATTCCTATTTCTTCTTTGAACTATCAAAATATTAAATTTTACATACTTTTCCAAAGGAGCCATGCTCTCTTGACCACATTTGTAATGGCACAAGCTCTTTCTTCTCCCTTCTTGTTCTATTTCAAGTGCCTCCTCTCTATCATTTAGCTAGTGAGCTCCAAAAATGGAGCCACTTCATTTCTTGTTCACTGAAGTTGCTCTTATATAATCTGTTCGCTGATTTATCAATGTATCTAACCTATTTACTTATTCTGTATTTTGTCTAAATTTGTATTATAGATTCATTAGGCTTTTATTTAATAAATATTTATTGCTGCCTACTACATGACTAACACTACTAGATATTGTTAATGAAAGTAAATAAGTAGGTAGAGTTCTTGGCTAAAATAGCTCAGTTTTGCAGATAAACCTTGACTTCTTCGTTACTCATTGATTCCCTGAATGCTTCTCTGACCTTGGCCTAACCATTGTGGCAGACTTAGACAATTGTCGACATGCTCTCAATGTATCATGCATTCAGCATCTCTGTAGAAATTATATTATTCTATTATAATTGTATAGTGCCTCTGTATTAAATTGTACATCCTTTAGTTTCAGGCACTTTATCCTCCTTCTTCCCATTTCTGGTTTACAGGAACAACTCAATAGATAGATTTTAATGAAAAAAATTTATGCAAAACTCTAAAAATGTCCATAGAACTTTGAGCTATTTAAATTATACCAAGAGTTTTGTGTTTGATTGTGTGTACTTTTGTTTTCTATTAATTTTTTCTTTTAAAGATCCTAATTTAAAATGTCTCTAAATACAATTAGAACATACTTTCTTTGAAATTATTCAGTTATCTGTTTATTGGAAATGAACAGTGTAGGGGATGGTGAAAGCTGAAGTTACCAAAGGAAGGCCAACTTGCTTGGCGAAGATCAGGTATTTGCAAGGTCTTGCCTGACTGAATACGTCTGCAACATGTAGCCTTTTGATAATGAAAGCTGGAGTGGTGGGGGCTGGAAACAAAGCAGGAGCAGGGAACATCCTATTAGATTAGAGCAGGAGCTACTTGCAAGATATCTGAGAACATTCTCCCTACAGCTTTCTCAGGAGTTTCTCATCAGTTTCGTTTCTTAGAAGTTTCACTTGTTAATTTACTTCCTGACTGCTGATGTCAGTAGCTGATGTAATGGAACATTATAAATAAACTTGGTGGACTCAGGCCCGTGTCACTGTCTGTTCATCCGAGGGCAATGGACCACCTGACCCCTGCTTTGCATTAATCTTGTGTCTTGTGTCTGTGTTTTTCTTTTAATCTCCAGGTCGCCCTCCTCTCTGGTACCTTAGGTTTCGACATCGAGCTGCGCGGGTCGCGGCAGAGCACTGTGGTATAGGCAATAAGAAGTAGACAGCATGACCATTGTTTTTACAAAGCTCATATTCTAATAAGGAAAATAAGAGGTCTTTATACTTATATAATGAATTATTAAAATTTAATAATAACTTTTGAGGAGTACCTACTCTATTTCAGACACTGGAATAGAAACTGTGGATTTTTCAAGATTAAGGTGGAGCTTCAAACCTTAAGAACTCTGCTTTGCAAATACAGACCAAATGCTGCACATAGCCACAACGAAGAAAAAAACAATTAACATATTTATTAACTGTGCCTTGTAACACCTTTATTGTAATACATTTATTTTAATTAAGGCCTTCTACCTAGATCAAAGGTGGTAATGTGGCTTCCTGGTGTGAAATGTAAGACTGAAATTCTAACCACTTGCCTTTAACCAAGGCCTGTAATTGGAAAGGACTTTTTACTTAAATAAATAATTAACTTTGATAATGGAAGTGTGAAAACAAATGGTGCAGACCCTAGTAATGATATAATCTTTAGTTATATGCATAGTAAAAACCAATAAAAGTTAAAGCAAATCATTGGCTGTAACTACAGAAAATATACATACATATTTATGCATGTGTACATTAAGTAAAATGGCAAATAGGCAGAATAATGCCTGAGTACACAAGATAACTAAAATAATTAGTGACAGGAGTTAAAGAACTGTAGACTGATGAGACTTAAGCTACCTGATGGAATGGTCAGAAAACATTTATTAATAAAAGAAGTGTTTATTGAGTAGGAGAACAACTTTATATGCATAAATTTTAGAGATATCATCTGTCCAGAAGGTATCTAACCATGTAATATGAAAAATAGAGACATTTATTGAAGAAGAAACAAGATACAAGAAACATTGTACATAGGACAATGATACCTCAAACTCCTTCAAAGAAGGCACCTTGGGACCTCACATAGCTCTCCTAATAGCCATCAGCTGCCCATCATATTTTCCTGAATTTCATTGATGATCTGAAATCTCTTCTTTTAAAGGTGATTTTAGTTTTGGGAAAAGCCAGAAATCACAGGGTGCCAAATCTTGGCAGTAAGGGGGTTGAGTCACCTGGGTGATTTGATGTTTTGCAGAAAAACTCTGCCTGAGACATGATGCATGAGCGGGTATGTTGTAGTAATGGAGCTGCCAATCACCATAGCTGTGGCCTTATGAATCATCTGAATAGTTTCCACAGAAGAATATTCAAGCTTAATGCAAAATTTGATGCAGATTCATTGCTCTGCTCACTCAGTCATTTTAAATGGATGGCCACAGAGTACACATGCTCACTCAACAGCCTCAACTCTCCCCATTCACTAGTACAGTGAAGTCATCATTGTTCATGCATGCCCATTCTAGTCCACTCTCTTTGGCTGCCAGGTTTTATCAATGTCATGCAAACCATTCTTATTATATTAACAATGGCTGGACTTTTTCTGGACAGACTTCATATATATTGAGAGAGAGACACACAGAGAGATGGGGAAATAATAAGTACAACTTTGATTTTGGAGAAATAATTACATTGATACATGTTCTTTGGTCTTGCTATTATATAAGTTATGTAGCTATGAATAGTGGTGCTCATTTGCTTTTAGGTTGGAAAACAAAGCAAAAAGACTTAGCTTAAGTAAAATTTTATGTTTAGCAAATATGGCTACCAAGCCCATTGAAATTTTGTGTCAAAATATTTTTGTTCATAATTGTAGATGTATTAGAAAAAGTGCAAGATGTGTCTTACATCTTTAATATCTATCATTGCAAAAATGAACAGCCATTCCTGTAATGAAGTAATAGTATGTGTGATGAATAGAATGTAGAAACTAAAAAAGTAAATGGTTAATAATTAAAACAACACTGTGAAATATTCTTGTAACTCTGATATTTCTTGAAAAACCATTTTTTAAAGATAAGATTTTGTTCAAATAGATAAAAATGCCTTTTTAAAAATGAATTTAGGGAGAAACTTAGGTAGCTCATGTTATGAGGAAATATCACAAAAGCCAAATTACCCATTTTTTATCCCTAGTATTAAAGATACAGCAAAAAGCATAGTAGTGGTCATAGTCCTGTTTGTACTGTTATTTGGAGTAATTCTAGCTAAATGATGAAGTTAACGTGATATTCAGTATTTCCTGTGGATTCATGTTAATTTGTAGTTTTAATTTGTTACCATTCACAGTAGAACAATTTCCTCACCAGGTTTCCTCATTGAAAACAATCCTCAATTTTCCAGAGCTTCTACCACACAACATTTAGGAGAGAGGCAGAATTGATTTTCAATAAAAGAGAAAGATTACATCCTTGTACAATGTCCCTTATCTCTAAAATATCTTTAGCTTATGATAACATGGGTTCTAATTACCTCATGACTCTTAGTTAGAATTATGTATTAGGAAATACCTAGTTTTCCCCTTCTCCAACAGAAGAGAGAGCTCATCTGATATGTGCTCTTCTGACCACAGCTTAGTTCTTAGAAACACAGTATTAACTAATATTGTGAATCAAATATGAAAAATTAAGTGAAACTTTTCAAAACAGAGCCAAAGATATTACCTTAGAACTCCTTTTCCTCACTCCTAGAATCTGTCCAAATTATTTAAAAAGAAAGAGTTGAGGAAATATAATATTATTTGCAAAAATAAACTTAAAAGCATTTTTCCCAGGTATTTACAACAAATTTAAATATGACTTTGAGAACTGATGTTCAGTTTATTTTCTGAAGATACCAGGACATTGTTGTGAGAAATAAATGGAAAAGAATTATCAAATCCCAATAAACACACTGAGTAGGAGGCCTCATAGAAAAGATGGAAGGTCCTTCTTCCACTACAGAGCAATAACAATCCATACCTGTGGGTAGAACTGAGAGAGAATATGACCATATCTCATTGTCTTCTGCAAGTTTGTCATTTTTTGATCCTCTGCCCTTGGGAAAGGCAAACAATAAATAACAGTCTTTTCCATACACTGCCTTTGTATAGATTGCTATATATCAAGTTTCTTAAATTTATTGTTTGTCTTAAACATAGAGACAGAAAAAAGAGACAACCTGAAATAAAGTCACAGATGTGTATCTGTGCCTTCCACACTATCTCCAGATTGCTCAGAGTTAACTACCTTTATAGAAATGTTGCACAACAATCATTGGACATTTGGGTCAGTTTTCCATTCAGAATTGCTATGGGAGTGGCTGAACCACTTTAGAATAGTGGAGAGAGTGAACAGAGACCAGAAATGAAACCACTCTACTATCTGCTAAGCTTCTAGCTGTAATCCCTTTTATACTTGTATTCAGTTATATTTTATAATGCAGAAAATATTAAGTTTAGGTAATTCTTTACAGAGAGACTAAGTGTCTAAACACACAAACTATATATATTCTTTCCAGAAGGTATCCAGTCATATAATATGAAAAATAAAGATATTTATTGAAGAAGATATAAGAAACATTGTACATAGAACAATGACATCTCATTCTTCTTCAAAGTAGGCACCTTGGGACCTCACATAGTTCTCCCAATAGCCATCAGCTGCCCTGAAATATTTTCCAGAATATCACTGATGGTCTGAATTCTCTTCCCTTTCAAAGATGATATTATTTTATTTTTTATTTTTTAATTAATTAATTAATTTTTTATAACAATAAAAATTAACAATTGCCCCCTCTCAGACTTAAGACCTTTTATAATCTTATAAAGGACAATGGGTGAAGGTCTTGTGCTCCTCTAGCTCCTTCAAGCTGGACATGGTTTTCGTCCTACGTACTCTTGGGTCCAGAAACCCCTAATAAGAGTGGGGGTGTGGAGGGGAGGGTGGCTTTCCCACATGGGGAAGGATCTTGCAGACTCCAGGTAGGTTGACTGTCCCAGACAAAGGCATACTTGGTTTAACAGGCTGGCATCCTTGTTGTATTCTGGAGGCAACAGATTTGGCAACAGGATTAAAAGGCATCATTCAATCCATAACCACTAGATGACAAAAGGCAGGGATTAATTTTTCAATGTCCCACATTTGGGAAAAAAAAGAAGGCTTCTTTGGAGGAAGGTATGCAAGTCACGTCACATCTGTCCAAAAGCCTTTTTCCCACTATACTCAGCTTGAGCTGAGGAGAATATATTAGGTCTCCTCCCGTCCCCCCCCCCCCCCCCCGCCTCAGACCTCTGAACCCTTTCTGTCCAAGCCATTAGGATAGAAAAGAGAAACCAGTTTTAAAGTGAAGCACGCAGACCACTCCATGCTTCACCAACCCAGTCACTTAGTTCAGCCAAACTGTTGAGTGTCAGGAGGCAGTGATGCAGAAAGGATTAAGTGAGGCCTATATGTAGAGACAGTCACTCAGGTAATGAGATCATAGGCTTATAGTCTATGAAAATAGAGCCGGCAGCCGTCCGTCTCGAGAGACGATGGTGTAGCTTCTTAAGAGTCCATCTGCACCGCCGAGAATGGCTGTGCAGTCCGACTCGGGAGTGACACGGTATCTGTCTCCTCCCGTGTTGAATCGACATCTTGCGATGACGCTGGAGTGTCTTCTCCAGTGAAGCTGAAGCTACAGAGCCTGGGCAGGGTGATATGGAGGGTCTGCTGTTGCCCATGCAGCAGACCCCCCCTCTTTTCGCAGCTGAAGGATCCAAGGGAAAGACGGAGTCAATACAGCTTGGCTTCAGGTGTACCGCAGGAGTTGCCGGTGTTGACTACAACGTCAAACCGCCTTAGGGACTCCGGCTCCGGATTTTCTGTCGGGGTTTACTCCCTTAGCCTTTCCCCTGAAGAGGTATGCCACAAGGCAGCGGAGGTTTTTTGGAGTCAGAGTTTTCCTTCTCTGATGTGCCCTGACTGGAAGATCGAACCAGCGACACTTAGCTCGCAGGCCGACGCTCAATCCACTGAGCCAAACCAGCCAGGACTATGAAAATAGAACACACATGTTAATTTATGCAACATAACCCATAAACCAGTCTCTAAATCTGCAAGACTGTCTTATTGGAAAGATATCCAGTTTCAAGGCATTTGATATTCTTCTTGCCTATAAATTAAGTATCTTTGATGATGTAACAGACCTAGTTTAACTTTCAAATGAAAACAAACTTAATCTGAAAATAAACTTTAAAAACAGTTAGCTGCACTAGTTTATAGTCTACCACTGAGCATTGTGATTTTCCTGAAATCGCCATTTTTCTCCCTAAGATTACCCTCCTTGTTATTAAAGGGACTGCATTAAGTCCAGTTTTAGTTAATCCTGTTTGTTTGCATAAATACAACAAGAGCAGCAAATGAGCACATATGATCTTTAAATCTGCTTTGCTGGAACTTACACAAGGAAACTTCAGGGTTACTTTCAGTCTGCCTTTCAGGGCACAGGAGCTGAGCCACAAACCTGCCATTCAGCCTTGCCTGTAAACACTTGTTTTTTCCAAGTCCTTCGGGTTTTCCATTGTGCCTTAAGATCCCTTTTAGTCATCTTTAAGGAAAGCAAACTTCGTTTCTTCCCTGGAAAGATTGCCATGGACCGCACAACCAACCAAGGTACCAGGCCTTTTATCTCATGGGCTTTTATTACCTTTGAAAGTCAATTACAGTTCCTCACTTTTTGGTAACAACCAGAGCCCAGGCATGTCTCCTTTAGGCATGACATTCCAGTCAAAGTCGTGGTCAACAAAACCTCTATTAACAACTGATCTTATTAATTTTATGCAAAGAACCTAATGTCATTACTTACTTCTTCAGAATGGCAAATTCTGGAGGGATCAAGTAGGGAGAAAAATATACAGTGTGAAGTAAAATTCTTGTCCTTCTAATCACTAAAATTTCATTTCCATACTTTACATTTTCTTTTGTTCACTTTCCTACATGTGTTGTTTTTTTGGATTTGCCGGCTCATTTATTAATTTATTTTGTTTTCATTTTTCCCCCCACTAAAAGTTTCTGTTTGTTTGTTTCCCTATTAGAGTTGTCCCATTTTTTCCCCTATTGCTTCCCTGCACCCTGCCCACCCCTTCTCCCACAGTCAGTCCCCACCCAGTTGTCCATGTCCATGGGTTGATTATACATGTTCTTTGACTAGACCCTTCCCCTTCTTACCCCCTTCTCTCCCTCCCCTCTCCTCCCTTGTCACTGTTAGTCTACTCCTTGTTTACATGCCTCTGGTTCAATTTTGCTCATTTGTGTTGTTCATTAGTCTCCTGTATTAGGTGATATCATATGGTATTTTTCTTTCATTGCCAGGCTTATTTCACTAGGCATAATTCTCTCTAGTTCCATCCATGTTGTTACAAATGGTAGAAATTCCGTCTTTCTTTCTGCTACATAGTATTTCATTGTGTAAATATACCACAGTTTTTTTTTAATCCACTCTCTTACAGATGGGCACTTAGATTGCTTCCAGCACTTGGCTATTGTAAATAGTGTTGCTATGAATATAGGGGTGCATAGGTTCTTTTGAATTGGTGTTTCAGGATTCTTTGGATATAATACTAGCAATGGAGTTGCTGGTTCAAAAGGCAGTTCCATTTTTAGTTTTTTGAGGAAATTCCATACTGTTTTTCATAGTGGCTGCACCAGTTCTCTGCATCCTCACCAGCACATGTTGTTTGTTGATTTGTTGATGATGGCCATTCTGACTAGTGTAAAGTGGTATCTCATTGTGGATTTTATTTGCATCTCTGATGACTAGTGATCTTGAGCATTTTTTCACGTGTCTATGGACCTTCTGTATGTCCTCTTCGGATAAATGTCTTTTCGGGTCCTTTGCCCATTTTTTAGTTGGGTTGTATGTCTTCTTGGTGTTGAGTCGTATGAGTTCTTTATATATTTTGGAGATCAATCACTTGTCTGGGGTGTCATTGGCAAATATGTTTTCCCATATGGTTGGTTTTCTTTTCATCTTACTGATGTTTTCTTTTGCAGAGAAGAAACTTTTCAGTTTGATGTAGTCCCACTTGTTTATCCTTTTCTTTATTACCCTTGCCTTAGGATATATATCAGTGAAAATATTGCTACATGGGATATCTGAAGTTTTCCTGCCTATTGACTTTTATGGTGTCATAGCTTACATTTACATCTTTAATCTATCTTGAGTTTATTCTGGTGTATGGTGTTAGTTGTTGGTTTAGTTTCATTTTTTTTTGCATGTCCCTGTCCACTTCTCCCAATACCATTTGTTGAAGAGGCTCTTTTCATTCCATTTTATATTCCTTTCCCCTTTGTCAAATATTAGTTGACCATATAGACCTGGATTTATTTCTGGGCACTCTATTCTGTTCCATTGATCTATATGTCTGTTCTTATGCCAGTACCAGACTGTTTTGATTACAGTGGCCTTGTAGTATAGTTTGGTGTCAGGTATTGTGATTCCTCCTACTGTGTTCTTCTGTCTCAAGATTGCTGTGGGTATTTGCAGCCTTTTTTGGTTCCATATAAATTTTTGAAGTATTTGTTTTACGTCTGTGAAATATGTCATTGGTATTTAAATAGGGATTGCGTTGAATCTATAAATTTCTTTGGGTAGTATGGACATTTTAATGATGTTGAGACTTCCTATCCATGAACATGCTTTCATTTGTTTGTATCTTCCTTAATTTGTTTCTTCAGTGTTATGTAGTTTTCTAAGTACGGGTCTTTTACCTCCTTGGTTAAGTTTATTCCTAGGTACTTTCTTTTTCTTGTTGATATAGTACATGGAATTTTTTTCCTAGTTTCTGTCTTTGATATTTTATTGTTGGTGTACAGAAATGCCTTCAATTTCTGAATATTGACTTTGTACCCTACTATTTTGCTAAATTCACTTCTTAGGTCGAGTAGTTTTTTCATGGAGTCTATAGGGTTTTCTGTGTACACTGTCATGTCATCTGCAAATAATGACAGTTTTACTTCCTCTTTTCCAATTTGGAAGCCTTTTATTTCTCTTTCTTGTCTGATTGCTGTGGCTAGAACTTCCAAGACTATGGTGAATAGGAGTGGGGAGAGTGGACATCCTTGTCTTGTTCCTGACCTCAGGGATAATGCTTTCAGTTTTGCCCATTGAGTATGATGTTGGCTTCAGGTTTCTTATATATGGCCTTTAATATGTTGAGGTATGCTCCCTCTATTTCCATTTTGTTGAGTGCTTTCATCATAAATCGGTGTTGTACTTTATCAAATGCTTTTTCTTTTTTTTCTTTTTTTTAAGTATATTTTATTGATTATGTTGTTACAGTAGTTCCAATTTTTCCCCTTTACTCCCCTCCACCCAGTATCTCCCTCCCCCAGCATCCCCCCCCAAGTCCATACCCATGGTTTGTAAAAAATAACTATCCCTCCCTCTCAGATATTAAGACCCTTTGTAATCTTGTAAAGGACAATGGGCGAAGGTCTCAAGCTCCTCTAGCTGCTTCAAGCTGGACATGGTCGTCGTCCTACCTACCCTTGGGTCCAGAAATCCCTAATAATAGTGGGGGTGTGGAGGGGAGGGTGGCCTTCCCACATGGGGAAGGATTGTGCAGACTCCAGGTCAGTTGGCTGTCTCCGGACAACGGCGTGTTTGGTTTAGCAGGCTGGCATCCTTGTTGTGTTCTGGGGGCAACAGATTTGGCAAAAAGGGTTAAAAAGCATCATTCAATCCATAACTACTAGGTGACAAAAGGCAGGGATTAATTTTTCAATGTTCCACATTAGGAGAAAAAAAAAAAAAAGGGGGCTTCTTTGGAGGAAGGTGTGCTAGGCACATCTCGCCTGTCCAAAACCCTTTTGCCCATTATATTTAGTTTGGGCTGAGGGAAATAGTTTATGTTTCCCCCTTCTCAGACCTCTGGGCCCTTTCTGTCCAAGCCATTAGGATAGAAAAGAGAGTTCAGTTTTAAAGTGAAGCCCACAGACCACCCCATTCTTCACCAACTCAGCCATTTAGTTCAGCCAGACTGTTGAGTCTCCGGAGGCAGCGCTGCAGAGAGGATTAAGTGAGGCTTATGCGTACAGACAATCACTCAGGTAATGCGGTCATAGGCTTATGCCCTTTGAAAACAGAAAACACATGTTAATTTATGTAACATAACCAACAAACAAGTCTCTAAATCTGTAAGACTGTCTTATTGGGAAGACATCCAGTTGCAAGGCACTTGACATTCTACTTGCCTGCAACTTGAATCTCTTTGGTGATATCACAGATATGGTTTAATTTTCAAGTGAAACCATTTTTTAAGTGAGAAGAAACTTTTAAGACGGTTAGCTGCCCTACTTTACAGTCTGCCACTGATCATTGTGATTTTCCTTGAATAATGATTTTTCTCCCTAAGATTACTCTCCTTGTCTTTAAAGGGACTACATTAAGTCCATTTTTAATTTATCCTGTTCGTTTGCATAAACATAACAAGAGCAGCAAATGATCACTTATGATCTTTAGTTCTGTTTTGCTGGAACTTACCCAAGGAACATTTAGGGTGGCCCTCAGTCTGCTCTTCAGGGCACAGAAGCTGGGCCACATACTCAAATGCTTTTTCTGTATCTATTGGTATGTTCATGTGTTTTTTGTCTTTCACTTTGTTTATGTGGTGCACTACGTTTATTGATTTGCAAATATTAAACCATCCTTGCATCTCTGGGATGAATCCCACATGATCGTGGTGTATGATCTTTGTAATGTGTTGCTGGATCTGGTTTGCCAATATTTTGTTGAGGATTTTAGCATCTATGTTCATCATCAATATTAGCCTGTAGTTTTCTTTCTTTGTTGTGTCTTGACCTGGTTTTAGAATTAGAGTAAAACTGGCTTCATAGAAAGAGCTTGGGAGTCTTCCCCCTTCTTGAATTTTTTGGAATAGTTTGAGAAGAATAGTAGTTAGTTCTTCCCTAAATGTTTTGTAAAATTCACCTGTGAAGCCATCCAGTCCAGGGCTTTTGTGTGCTGGGAGTTTTTTGATTACTGCTTCAATTTCACTAGTTGTTATTGGTCTGTTCAGGCTCTCTGCTTCTTCCTGATTCAGTTTTGGAAGGTTGTATGTTTCCAGAAATTTGTCCATTTCATCTAGGTAATGAAATTTCTTGTGATACAGTTGTTCATAATAATTTTTTACAATCTTTTGTATTTCTGTGGTATTGATTGTGACTTCTCCTCTTTCATTTCTAATTTTATTTATTTGGGTCCTCTCTTTTCCTTGGTGAGCCTGGTTAAAGGCTTGTCAATTTTGTTTATCTTTTCAAAGAACCAGCTCCTGGTTTTATTGATCTTTTGAATTGTTTATTTAGTCTCTATATCATTTAATTCTGCTCTGATCTTGATGGTTTTCTTCTTTCTACTCGTTCTGGGCTTTGTTTGTTGTTCTTCCTCTAGATATTGTAGCTGTAGGGTTAGATTTTTTATTAGAGATTCTTCTTTCCTTTTTAGGTAGGCCTCTATTACTGTGAATTTTCCTTTCAGGACTTTTTTCTCTGTATTCCATAGGTTTCATGTTGTTGTGTGTTCATTATCATTAGTTTCCAGAAACTTTTTGATTTCTTCCTTGATGTCATTGTTAATCCATTCATTATTTAATAGCATGTTATTCATTCTCCATGAGTTTGAATGTTTTTGAGTTTTTTCCTTGTGGTTGATTTCCAGCTTCAAAGCATTGTGATCTGAGAAGACGCTTAGTATAATTTCAATTTTCTTGAATTTGTTGAGGCTTGTTTTGTGTTCCACCATGTGGTCTACATTTGAAAGTGTTCCATGTGCACTTAAAAAGAATGTATATTTTGCTTCTTTAGTGTGAGAAGTTCCATATATATGAATTAAGTCCATTTGATCTAGAGTGTTGTTCAATGCCTCAATATCCTTGGTGTTTCTTTGCTTTGAAGGTCTGTCCATTGTTGATTATTGGTTTTTAAGGTCCCCTACTGTGAGTGTGTTGCTGTCTATATCCTTCCTGAAGTCTTTCAAAAATTTCCTTACATATTTGGGCATTCCAATGTTGGGTGCACATATGTTTACAAGGGTTATATCTTCTTGATGGATTTTTCTCTTAAGTATTATGAAATGTCCTTCTTTGTCTCTTTTTATGGCTTTTGCTGTGGAATCTGTTTTGTCTGATATAAGTTTGCTACCTCAGCTTTTTTTTTATGTCCATTTGCTTGAAATATTTTTTTCCATCCCTTCACTTTGAGTCTGTGCAAATCTTTTGTTCTAAGGTGTGTCTCTTGTAGACAGCATATATGTGGGTCATGCTTTCTAATCCATTCAGCTACCCTATTTCTTTTCATTGGTGCATTTAATCCATTTATATTTAAGGTTATTATCAATAGGTACTTATTTATTATCATTTCTCCCTTTTGTACTTGTGTTCCTCTCTGTCTCTCTCTGTTTCTTCATCAAAGCAGACCCGTTAGCATCTCTTACAATGCTGGTTTGGTGTAGAGATATTCTTTCAGCTTTCTTTTGTCTTGGACACTCTTTATTTCACCTTCCATTTTGAATGAGAACCTTGCTGGGTAGAGTATTCTTGGTTGCAGACCTTTGTTTTTCATTGCTTGGAATATTTTTTGCTATTTCCTCTGGCTTATAGTGTTTCTGTTGAGAAATCTGATGATAGCCTTATTGGAGCTCCCTTGTATGTTGTTAGCTGTTTCTCTCTTGCTGCTTTTAGGATTCTCTCTTTGTCTTTGAATGTAGCCATTTCAATTTTGATGCGTCTTGTTGGGGTTCATCTTCATTGGGACACTTTGTGCTTCCAGGGCTTGCGTAACTTTTTTTCTCATCAAGTTAGGAAAGTTTTCTTTCATTAGTTTATCAAACAGATTTTCTACCCCTTCCTTTTCTTCTTCTCCTTCTGATATTCCTGTGATAGAGATATTATTATGTTTCATGTTGTCCTGCAGCTGTCTTAGAACCTCTTCATTCTTGTTCATTCTTTTTTCATTTTGTTGCACTGTCTGGGAGTTTTTGTCTACATTGTCTTCTACCTCACTGATCCGATCTTCTGCTTCCTCTAGCCTGCTTTTAATTCCTTCTATTGTGTTCTTCAATTCAGAGATCGTATTCTTCATTTCCTCCTGGCTCTTATTGATAGCTTCTATGTCCTTTTTCATGCTGGTGTAATTCTCAGTAAATTCCTTATAGTTTCCCTGGAGTTCCTTGTAGCTATCTTTGAGCTCTCTGAGCTCATTGAACTTCCCTATAATCCATGTTTTGAATTCCATGTCTGATAGTTTGCTTTCCTTTATTTCATTTATCATTCTTTCTGGAGATTCCTCCTTCCCTTTTTATGGGGGGTTGTTTCTCTGTCTTCCCATTTTTGTGACTTTCCTTTTTTGTTGCTGCCTCTTAGATTGATCTGCCCCTGCTGGCATCAGATCATGTACCAGTCTGGGTCTAGGCATACTGTTGGAGACTACCAGAGATCTATTGCCTTTGTCTGTCTCCTTTAATTGTTAATCTATTCAATCTGTGATCAGCCATCAGGCTTAAGCACCAAGGGTGGGGAGGATTAATTCCTGCAGGTGGGGCTTTTGCTTCCCCTCAGGCTGACACCACTTAGAGGGAAATGGTCTGCCAGCAGTATGGGGAATGAATCAGCACTGGGACCAATTTGGCTGCTCCCTCAGTTCTCTCCTCAAAGCCACTGCCTCAAATTCTCCCCAAACATCTCTAGTCCTCTGTGCCCTCTCTCTGCTTGAGCCCAGGGTAAGTGGGTGCCAAAATATTTTTGTATGTGATTCACTTAAGAGCTCTTTTTCTCCAACTATTTCTTTCAGACCAGGAAAAAACCCTGTGGCTTTTTGCTTTTCACAGCTGGATGCTATTTTACTTTCTGCTCTGTTGCTGTAGGTTGGGAAGCCCAGCTGGGGGTTTAGACCCTGCCATTCTCAGGTGGAACACTGGCTGCTGAGCTGTTTCTCAGTCCCTTCAGCTGCCACCTGTGGGAGCCCAGCCAGCCCTTTCACATCTCCCTACTTCTTACCAGTTACACTGCAAGGAAGCAGCCTTTTCTGTCTCTCCGTGGTTATAAGACTTCTCTCCAGCTCGTGTTCAGTTGGTTATTTTATATGATTTCACCACAATTAAGTTTTAAGTCCAGATTGGTCCTGGGAGCAGATTACTGTGGCTTCTACTTACTTCTCCACCATCTTAGATCCCCTTCTTTCAAAGATGATTTTAGTTTTGAGAAAAGCCAGAAATCATAGGGTGCCAAATCTCAGCAGTAGAGGGGCTGAATCACCTGGGTAATTTGATGTTTTACAAAACCTGTATGAGACTTAATGCATGAGCAGGCACAGTGTCATGATGAAGCTTCCAATCTCTAATTGCCCATTGCTGAGGCCTTCTGAATAATCTGAATAGTTTTCATGGAGGAATGTTCAAACTTAATTCAAAATTTGATGCAGACTCATTCCTCTATTTTTCAGTCATTTTGAAGGGCCACACAGTACATACTCACTCAATGGCATCTACCACCTCTATTGATTAGTAGAGTGAAGTTATCATTGTTCATGCATGCATATTCTAGTCCACTCTCCTTGGCTGCCAGGTTACATTGCTGTCTCACAAACCATTCTCATTATATTAACAATGGCTACACTCTTTTCTGGACAGACCATATATATATATATATATATATATATATATATATATATATTCACATATATATATTTAAAATTTATATTGATTTTAGAGAGAGAGGAAGGGAGAGAGAGAAATATCTGTGTGAGAGAGAAACATCAGTTGATTGTCTTCTGTACATGCCCTGATGAGGAATTAAACCCACACACCTAGGTATATGCCCTGATTGAGAAATGAATATGCAACATTTTTGTTATATGGGACAGTGCTCCAACCAATTCAGCCACCAGGCCAGGGAAGATATAATTTTCTATAAAATAATATCAACTCTATTTCTATCTTAGACCATAAGCTCCATGAAGGCTGCCATTGCCTTCTGTTTTATTTATTGTTATATTCACAGGGCCTATAATAGTGTTTGGAAATTGTTAAGTTCCCTAAATTAATTCTATGTTTCTTAAATAAACTAATATCAATATTTAGTTTCTATGTAGTCTTTAGCTGTATAATTCTACTCCTAACATGTAAAATATATGCAGAAATTTTTAAAATGCAAATATGTACATATCATTCTTTATCCATAAAAGTGAAGTATGAGGAAAAAGATCTGACTGTTTAACAGTTAGTTCTTGATTAAGCATACTATGATTTTTACATAGAATAGAATATTATATAGTTTAAAATATAGATGCATTAATATAAAATAACCTTGACAACACATTACTGAATGCAAGAAAAACAGTTTGCAGAATATTATCTCATTTGATCTGTTTAGTTTTTGTTTTTCAAAAGGAAGGGACATCTCCATAGATGCGTACTTGAATGAACAAAAGCCTGCTAATTGTATACCTCAGAATGGTAACAGTGGCTGATCCTTTGTCCCATCCCTTCTCTTCCCTAACTGAAAACTTCATTCCAAATGCCCTTAGGGGAGATCTCTAAAGGAGAAGAGAGCTATAGTGGACATTGTTATTTTTAGGAGTTTTAATACCTATACAACCCCCAGTTTCTAACAAATCAGTTCTTATTTTCCAGGTTCAATTACCCTAGCTGTCTGATGCCCCAAAGTCTTTGTAATATCCAATACAATACAATTATTGTTCTACTTTTTATTGTCTGACACCTTCCAGATATTCTCACTTCCTTCCTTATTAGCTTCATTTCCATGGTCATTTTAGAAATCACTCCCTTGTATACAGCCCCAGCTTATTCCTCTCCTCTTCTCTTAGAAAACATCCTCTTCTTGGGGAGCATTAGGAAAAAAAAACAAAGAAAATAAGGAAACTATTTTATATTAAACAATGTTAATAACTATGAAGAAAAATAAAGAATGAAAGAGGAATGGAGTGTGGTTAAAGTTTTACATAGGTCTCTTATGGGTAGGTGGCCTGAAGAGATTCAGGGAGAAAGTTATGTAAATATTTTAGCGAAGAACATTCTAAGTCAAAGAAATGGTAAGTGGGAAGGTTCAGAAGGAGAGACATATCTGGTGTGTTCAAACGACATGAAGGACAGCAGTGCAGCTATAGCATAGTAATGGGGGAGGGGCAATCATGAAAGGATGACCTCAGAGAAGGACAGGCGATCAAAATATGTGGGCCCTAAATTTACTACCTAAAATCTTTACCACTCTTAACATTTTAGCATATTTTCTTCTACACTTGTATAATTTTTTACGTAGTTGAGATTATACCACTTCTTAATTGTTACAAGCCTTTTATAATATTACACACTTAGCATTCACACTTTCCAATGGCATGACAAAATTTTCAACATCTTTTAAATCATTCCATAATATATTATCATATATGAATATATAATACTAATTACTATATACTGATCTAAACATTCTCACCATTCCTGTAAAAAGCAGATAAGGAACCACAGGCTAATGATCCTGGAACTCAGAATAGACCACTTCATTCTTAACTCTCCTGAGTCTGTGGAATAGTTCTCCCCTTATTTTCCTGATTGTACCAGTTCCCTGTTTCTTGATTTTAGTTCTTTTTTTCTTTTAAATACAGCCCAAGCAAGAATTCATATCTTGATATGGTTTCTGTTTTCCTGTTTCCCAGGCCTGAAACTTCTGGGATTCTCACTGTGAGATATTAAAAAAAGTCACTCTACTTTTCCAGACCAATGTCTTATAGGTAAAGGTATTTTACAATTTTTATATATTAATGCAGCACAAGTCTGTAATAAAAAGTACATCAACACACAGCCAGCCAACTTTTAACTTTCCATTTATGGAATGTCATATGACACTTGGAGTAAAACAGAGAAATGCATGGTTTCCATTAATGAGTTTTACACATAATTTACAAATAATTTAACTCACCTACTAAACAGTGATGCATATGTCATATTGAAGACTTTATTAGTTTATTATGACTCAAGAATCTTATAAGGAATGCATGACAATGGCCTTAGCCCACATAGCATGTGTACAACTGGAGCTCTCTGAATAGTGGGGAAGCCAGAGAAAGGAACTTATAATGAAGGTTGATAGGAAACACACTATTCAGATGTTTTATCTCCTCCTTTGGGGGAGAATTTTAGAGAATATCCCAATTTGGACCATGGGAGGTGCAGGGAGAGCAGATAATTGGGATGATTCTGGAATGCCTTGGACGTTGTGTATCGGTAGCACAAACATCAGTGTCTATTATAAAGACCCTCAGGGCAAGCATTTTCTACACATTGCTTTATTGAATCCAGATTTAGGGACATTATGTGTATCTTCATCTTGGAAGTGAACAAAAGATCCACATAATCATATCAGTCTTCATTAAGTATTAGCTGAGTAACTGATGTGATGCTGAAAAACCCTGTAATTCCTAAAAACCTAAGTGCTTTAGTGAATTAACAGTTACTACTCCTTGATTTTTAAATGGCAATAAGTATTAAAGCTCTACATGCCTTTATTTAAATAGCATAACAAAGAGAGTTGATGTTTTCCAAACTATCACCTGCATCCTGCTATCTTTATTACTGTGGTTGTATATGTGTGTGGGGTGTGTGTATGTGTGTATGTGTGTGTGTGTGTGTTGCTTAAAAAGCACAATACTGTAGTGAAGTTTTTTCACTACAGATTTCTGTTCAGAAAATATAGCCTCAAGAAGAAAAATAACATTTTTTATGCTGAAACCCAGGTAAATTATCATTTTGTTTTTTGAGCTCATGGAATTTTCCTTTATAAATCTTTCCCAACACCTCTAGATTATGGCTTCCGGTGGAGCTGCCTAATCACACAGTGGGAAAGATACATTAATGGAAATCAGAAGTAGGGATTTTGAATAGACTAATGGAAGCTTTTAAGAATTCCAAGTACTCTTCATATTAGAACCTTTGTCATAAAGGTGACAATATTAACAATAATAACCCTCTCTAACAAAAGACTATTATTAGGTCTGACTCAGTATGAGCCACTGGTTTTATTCTATGCTATCTAAGGATGCTTTGAATTTTCATTTCTAGTCTGAGTACATATTGTTCAATTCAATAACCTAAATTTTCACTGGTAAAACAGAATGTCAAAATGAATTCAGTAATTAGCTTCCCCATTAGGGGGCTCATTTAATTTCAAAGCTAATGCTATCTACATTTCCGTTTTTAATTAATCCAAATATAAAAATGCGATAGTAACCAGACAGTATGTTCTTTGATGAGCTGAACCTATGACATTGTCATAGTGTCAACAAACTTTCATTAGAGATATGGTTATAGAACTTAATTCCAAACAAGTGAATCTTCTTCTCATTTTTTTCTTGAATTTATTTGTTTTATTATTATTTTTGCTTTAAATAACAGTTTATTGCTTAAATTATTATAAGAGTAATATATCCTTTGACCAACATCTCCCCATTTTTCCCACCCTTCAGCCACTGGAAACCACTATTCCACTCTCTGCTTTTACGAGTTTGATTTTATTCCATTGCATATATAGGTGTGATCATGTAAGATTTGTCTTCCTCTGGTTTGTTTTATTTAGCATAATGTCCTCTAGGTTCACCCATGTTGTCCCAAATGGCAGGATTTCCTTGTTTCTTAAAGCCCAACAATATTCCATTATATATATAAATTACATTTTCTTTACCATTTTATCTGTAGATGGACACTTAGATTGTTTCCATATCTTAGCTATTGTCAATAATGCTGCAATGAGCATGGCATGCAGATAGCTCTTCAAGATAGTGATTTTATTTCCTTTGGCTATATACTCTGAAGTGGGATTGCTGCGTAATATGGTAGTTCTGTTTTTAATTTTTGAAGGAACCTCCACACTGTTTTCCATAGTTGCTGTACCAATTTATATCCCCACCAACAATGTATACAAGTGTTCCACTTTCTCCACATCCTCACCAGCCCTTATCTCTGGTCTTTTTGATGATAGATATTTGACACATGTGAACTGATATCTCACTGTAGTTTTGATTTGCATTTTCTTGATGATTAATGATATTGAATACCTTTCCATATTCTTTCTGGCCATTTGTATGTCTTCTTTGGAAAAATATCTATTCAAGTCTTTTGCCCATTTAAAAAATTAGGATTATTATTTGCTATTGAGTTGTTTAAGTTTCTTATGTATTTTAGATATTAGTCCCTTAAAGTTGTATGGTTTGTTGCAAACATTTTCTCCCATTACATAGGATGTCTCTTCATTCTGTTGCTTGCTTCCTTTACTGTGCAGAAATTTTTTAGTTTGATGCAATTGTGCTTATCTATTTTTGCTTTTGTTTGTGCTTTTGGGTTCATATCCAAAAAAAAATTGTCAAGCTCAATATCAAGCTTTTTCCTTTTCTTTTTTGTCTAGTAGTTTTACAGTGTCAGGTGTTATGTTTGTTTAATCCATTTCAAGTTAATTTTTGTATACAGTGTGAAATAGGGGTCCAATGTCATAATTTTCTATATGGGTATGTTTTCCCAGTTCCATTACTGAAGAAACCACTCTTTATGCATTTCATGTTCTTGGCACCATTGTTAAAGATCACTTGAACATAAATGCCTGTTTTTTGTTCCATTGGTCTATATGTCTGTTTTTATGCTGGTACTATGCTCTTTTGATTATTATAGCTTTGTTATGGTTTGAAATCAGGCAGTGTGATGCCTCCAGCTTTTGTTCTTCTTCCTCAAGATTGCTTTGGCTTTTCGGGATCTTTTATAGATTACATAAATTTTAAGAATGTTTATCTGTTTCAGTAAAAAAACACCTGTGCATTGAATCCACAGATTGTTTTGGGTAGCATGAACATTTTAACAATATTATTTCTTCCAATCCATGAATACAAGCTATCTTTCCATTTATTAGTGTCTTCTTCAATATCTTTCATTGGCATTTTATAGTTTTTAGTGTAGAGATCTTTTATCTCCTTGGTTAAATTTATTACTAAATATTTTTCTTTTTGATGACATTGTAAATGGAATTGCTTCCTTTTTTTATTAAAGTATATTTTATTGATTATTCTATTGCAGCTGTCCCAATTTTTCCTCTTTTATCCCCCTCTGCCTGGTGCCACCCTTCCTTCCAGCAATACACTCCCCTCATCACTTAGTTCATGTCCATGGATCATGCATATAAGTTCTTTGGCTTCTCCATTTCCTATACTATTCTTAACATTCCCCTGTCTATTTTGTACCTACCAATTATGCTTTTTAATCCCTGTACCTTTTCCCCTCTTCTTCCTCTTCCCACTCCTTGCTAATAACCCTCCAAATGATTACATATCTATGATTCTGTTCCTGTTCTGGTTGTTTGCTTAGTTTCTTTGTTTCCTTGGGTTTTTTTTTTTTTTTTAGATTCAGTTGTTGATCGTTGTGAATTTGTTACCATTTTAATGTTCATAGTTTGATATTCTTCTTTTTCTTTAAGTCCATTTAACATTTCATGTAATAATGGCTTGATGATGATGAACTCCTGTTCTTTCATTTGAGCCATATTTCTTAGTCTCCTCAATTTGACTGTCTCCTTGTGCTTGTTTCTGTGTGTTAAGTAGAGTTGCTTTGACTGCCTCTCTTGGTGCACCTGCTACATTGTATGGGGCAGAGCCTTAGGTGATCACTAGGGTGAGGCAACTGGTTTCACTACTTTGTGGCTCTGTATGTGGGGGAGGGGTTGGATAGGGGACAATTCTGCTGCCTGGTTGCTGGGGGCTTGCTCTGGACTCACCCCATTTCCAATCACCACCCACTTCCCATATGCAACTGGGTCCCCTCTAGCTGTTGCCATGATGGTAGTTCTCATAGTGGGTGTGTTTATATACGTTCTAGGACTGTGCAGACCCTTTAAATGAACTCTTTTCAGAGACTGACTATTTTTTTCTCTGCCCCAAAATAATAAGTATATGCCTATCTGGTTGGATAGAGTAGCAGATTCTATTTCATAAACAGATTTTGCATATGTAATATTATGTAATGTGATAATCATTCCTTTAGTTCTTTGGGAGGATATGTACTTATATTCTAAACTTCCTAAGTACAGTTAATGACTATGGAAGCAAGAAAAGGACAAAGAGAAAACACTGGTATTTGAATATGTCTAACTATTCTCCAGTTAAGTGGAATATAGTATTGGCCTGTTGCTTCTCCAGCAGCTAGAGGGATTATTTAAATATGGTTAACTCTGCATAAGTCACGATTTCAAATTATGCTGTCAGGGTCTCCCTAGAGGAAAGGTGGACATAGAGATTTGTCATTGGGTAAATATTTAAATATACAATCATATGACTATTACATATGTTCATACTTATGTAAAAATCAGAATAAAATAAGAAATAATTAATTTACTTATTGATTGCTTGAGGGAGAGTCTAAGCCATTTGAACCATTTGGAGGTCAACCTGGAGGACTTTATCTGAAAAAAGTCTGATCAGTTCCCAGAAACAATAGCTTGAGACAACCCAAAGAATAGTGTAAGAACTATTTGATCAAAAGGAATTACAAATAGAAAATGAAAAGAAGTAATCAGAGAGACCCAGTACCTTCAGTCATCACAATGAGTACTATTGAGTACAACGGGGTCATTTGGATCCTCCTGAAGTGGCAACAATTATGATTAGGATAGCTTTCTAAGAATTATTTTAAATAGTTTACAATGAGTTTTTCAAGTAAGAATTATAGATTAACAGTTTTTAAAACCTTCCTCCAAAAAATTGGTCAAGCAATAGTGATGTTTGACCTGTAGAACAAAATCAAAGACAGGCTGTTTCATAAGAACAGAGCACCACCTTGTGTTGGTAAGTTATTACATTTTCCTGGGACACCTAAGGGAGGCTTGACATCATATTAGATTAGAGCTTGTCAGTAATGCTACTGAGTAAAATAAACAAACATAAGAGCTTCTTATTCATTTTGATCTCTTAACCTTATGTATTGGCTGTGTTTATGTGTAAGAAAGAGAGAGAAATAAAACAATGTAAAGAGATAATTGATCAGACCAAACAAAAATATTTTTGTACCTTTTAGCATAAATGCTTTTATCTTAGGAAAGAATTTTGTAAACTAACTTTGTAGCTCTGAACCTCAGTAGATTTTTGCCTTTAGCACACTATACTCATTGCTTTTTAACTTGAACTAGGTTAAATATGAAATCTCAATGAAGCAATTTTGAGTTTAACTTAGAAGTGCATTATTTCCTGAGTATCCAACAAATAAGAGTTATTTAGAAACAATCAAATATCAGCTATTCCTAAATTGAAAATAAACTCACCTTAAATGTTTCTTATTGAAACACAGGGCATTAGTGAAGTAAAAAGAAACATTTTGGAGATGGCCTCAAACCTTCTTCACTTTCATAGAATTGCTACTCTAAGGAATTTAATTTTCCTATTAAGTGGAAACTCAAAGTTCTGCAACTGATGCAAATGTAATTTTGCTCATTCTTCAAAATTCAACTCAAATCTGAACATAATTTCTTTGTGGTCACCCCATCCTCAGTATTCCTACAGAACTTGGTTTTATAAAATTAAGACTTTTTATTAAAGTGAGTTTTGCTAATGTTTCACCTCCTTCAACATATATATATATATTCAGTTCTTGGGCTATAAGATCTGGTCTTAACTGCCCCACCCCTTTTAGTCTCCCAATTGTCTTAAAGTGCTTATCCTATGAAACTTTCTGAAAGGGCAGAAATGTTCTCCTCACTGTCATTTATGGTAGTGTCATATTGGATAGTGCGGAAAGCACAAGCCATACATGGCCAATGAGTAATTGAAAAGTGGCTAATGTGACTGAGAGGCAATTTTTAAATTGCATTTAATTCTAATTAATGTAAACTTAAATTTAAATAGTCATATGTGGATAGTGGCTACTGTCTGTACAGTCAGAGTGGCTTTACAAAAGTGTCTTAACAAAGAAAATATCTGTTGAATGGATAAATGGCAACTTACTGAAACATGAGCCATTAAATGATTTCTACTTTTTAATGTAAGAAATAATTAAAATTTCAAATTTTAGATTTTGTGTCTTATCTTAAGTAAAACTTGAGAACTTAGTAACTCATCCATGTGGGAACTTTTTATGATCTAAATTATTGAGAGACTTTGCTTCTATCCTATACTTTCTACCAACTGTCTTTATTCTCATACAGTTCAAAGATAAGTTTTTAAAAAGTTTTTAGATGAATTCCAAAAAGCAATAAATTTAATTACTTACTTTACTAGAAAAACATAGAAGAGTACACATCTATGTAAGTAAATCTGAAATTTATATGAATAGACTTGAAATCCAATATACTCTCCAAATTTCCAAAATCAAGTTACTGTAGAAACCCTTATCTTATTCTCTTCCTCATAATGGTTCACATACTTAGGATAATATAGCATTCTGAAAAGTCTTTTTTTTTTTTTTTTCTGGATAGAACTGTACAACTGTAAGAGCATAACTTAATATTTTTTATTCACCTTCCAATTTTATTTGCATTTATTCAACAAATATTTATTAAATGTGTATTAGATGACAAACACTTTGCCAGGTACTGGAGCAAATATAAAAATAAGCTCTATTCACATGGTTATGGTTGTAGTTTTAAGGCCAGAGGCAGTTTATTTTAACAGTTAATAGCAGATATTGAATATTTAGTTGTTCCAATAACTCCGTGATATTTTCTTACTAACTCATTTTACAATGATAAAAATAAGATTTGGAGATGTTAGGTAACTTCAAAGTATTATAACTGGCAAGTGGAAAAGTCAGGATATGGACTCCAATTTTATTACTTGCAAGCCAGAAACTAATAACAGCTTTACTATATTCAATTATTAGAAATAATTATTTTAAACAAAGCATTATGAGTACCTTAAAAGTTTAACAGGCAATGTTATGAGCACTTAGATGAGGAAGTCACTAAAAGTAAGGCCTTTCTCAGGAATTTGAATGTGTTGAGTATCCACTTCTTTGATATACAGAGATGTGGATTTGAGCATAATAATGTAGAATTTTGTCTCATAATTAGATAAATATTTGTCAAGCGATCTCTAATTTGAACTAGAGAAAAAACAGATCCTGATTACATAGACTAGTATGTGATGCTATGAAGGGATGCTTGATCATGCCATCTGTAGGCTTCTTTGAATCACTGTGAATAAAATGTCCTCCAAATATAATCAGACAATATTGCTGTTTAATTACTAAATATAAAATGGGAAATGAATTTGGATTACTTTAGCAGAATTGGGGTAATGGTAGATCATCTCACACTGATTTTTATTTGGGAAGGTGGATGTCTTTATATTTTATTTAACATGAGACACGTTCCTTACCTTGTAGACACTGAAAAAGTCTACATCGTTTAATGTAATTTTTCTCTGTTTAGTTTTTTTTCTAAATGTGTAAATGCAAAGCTTTGATATTTAGCTTTTGAATCATGATTGTAGAAATGACAACCACTCTTTGTAAGAAAACCATATTATTTTCAAACAACTGTAATCCAAATACCTATGGATAAGTGTGAGAATTCAATGTTGGATTAATACAGCTTCATGTTATAATACCTAATGTGTATTAATGTTTATTGAACTTCTTGTTTCTATGCTTCCTCTATGAACACTGTTCTTCCTGAATGTCTGGGTATCACATTTTAGGGAATATTAAAATTTCTAGTAAAATGTTATATTCTACTTATTTTATTTCTCTTATTTTTTATATTTTGTCATGGGTGGACTTCATCGCTAGCCAATTATGCTCATGACAAAGCAGTTTTGAACTATATCCAAAACAATAATTAGTTCTTCAGTTACTCCTTTCATTTATTTGTGGTCATCTATGTGATTAATCAATTTTAAGTATAAATCTCTTCTCATTATTCAGGGGGTCTGTAATGGAAACTATGGAGGTCAGGAGATTCTCAGTGTGTTGGGAGATTGATTTAGGGCAAGGACTCCGCATCAGCTGATGGCCTGTCTTTCTCTCACTGGGGCTGGTGGTCCAAGAGGATTTTACTCCTTTGAGGCCATGTGGACCATAAGGTCCACCAACCTTTGCTATAGACAAATTTATTGTCATACCAGGAAATGAGCTTGACAAAATGGTCATTGAGGGCAATGCCAGCCCTAGCATCAAAGGTGAAGGAGGGGGTGTCACTGTTAAAGTTGCAGGAGAAAATCTGGTCCTCAATATAGACTAGAAAGCCCTTGAAGGGACCCTCTGATGCCTGCTTCACTACTTTCTTGATGTCATTATTTTTGGTAGCTTTCTCCAGGTGGCAGTTCAGATCCACAACTGAAACACAGTGGTCGGAAACAGAAGGCCATGACTGTGAGCTTCCCATTCAGCTCAGAGATGACCTGGTTCACAGCCTTGGCAGTGCCAGTAGAAGCAGGGATGATCTGGGCAGCTTCTTGGCCATCACACTACAGCTTCCCAGAAGGCCTATCCACAGTCTTCTGGATGGCACTGATGGCATGGACTATTGTCATGAGTCCCTCCACAATGCCAAAGTTGTCATGGATGACCTTGGCCAGGGGGCCAAGTAGTTGGTGGTGCAGGAGGCATTGATCACAGGTTGAGAGAGTTGTCATACTTGTCATGGTTCACACCTATCACAAATATGGGGGAATCAGCAGAAGGGGCAGAGATAATGAGCTCCTTGCCTCCAACCTTTAAGTGAGCTCCACCCTTCTCCATGATAGTGAAGATACCAGTGAACCCCATAACAAACTCAGCACCAGCATCACCCCGTTTGATGATGGTAGAATCTTGATCCTGGAGGATGAAGATGTAATTTCCATTGTATGACAAGCTTCCTGTTCTTGGCCTTGACTGTGCCTTTGAGCTTGCCATAAGTAGAACAATACTGGAACATGTAGACCATGTAGTTGAGGTCAATGAAGGGGCCATTGATGGCAACGGTATTCACTGGGCCAGAGCTGAAATCAGCCCTGGTGATCAGGAGCCCAATATGGCCAAATCTGTTCACTCTGACCTTCACCATCATGTTTCAGGATTGAGGCTGGTACTGAGGAGGAAAGGGCCACCATCTTTAGAACAGGAGGAGCAGAGAGCCACAAGAATATACTTCTTGAACATTTATAGTGTGTCCAGTACTACAGCAGGGAATACAAAAGAACTAAGAAACATGGCTTATGTCCTTAAAGCTCTGCAAGTTTGTTTGGGTGCCAGAATGAACAAATATCATCATTATTATCAGAAAAGATAAAGGTAAAAATAGCATTAAGTCAATAAATGCAAGATGAATTTAAAAAAAGGACAAGGTCAGCATGGGCTCAGTATTCTTTTCATAATATCCCAGTGAGGTAGAAATTATTTCATTCTTTATAGATGAGGAAAGTGAATATCAGGAGGTTAAGCAAGTCTGGGGAATTTGACTCCAGAGTTTATGTTCTTTCTGTTGTGTCACCATGTTCGAGAAGGCGGGGTTGGTACTCAAGCTGAGTTTTCATAAAAATCTGTTGGGTTGAAATAAACAGAGGGTAGGAAAGAACATGGGAAATCAGAGAAGGCTTGCCTGATGAGCCAGAGGTGTGTGTTGTCTATTAAGATGAGTGGGACTTTGGGCCAGAAATAGATCTTGGAAGCCTTACACACTAAGGAGCTAATTCTTTTTGTGATACATTCCAGAGTACCAAAAATTGCATAGTTAAATGACAATTTACGAAGATTTCTTTAGTAGGTGAGGATGGATAATATGGAGATAAAATAGTTGCAACCAGAGGACAATTTTTCTGGGAGAGGTTTCAAAGAAAATATTGCATTGGATATAGGGTTGGAACAAGGCACCTCTTTCCATTATTTTAAACTGAGCTTTGGAATGAGTGGTGTATATTCATCTTTTATATTTTTGCATCTCCTATTCTCTTCTCAGCCCACTCAGTGTGGCTCTGTAACAATCATTTCCAGTTATATTGCTCAACAATAGAATAATTTACAAGGGACTACATATTTACTTGTTTATTTTAGGTTTTCTTCACCAGAATAGAAAAAAATTTATCTTGCTCCTCTCAGTATCCTTAAAACCTTAAATATATCCTGGCATAGTAGATGATGTAGAAATATGCTTTTGAAGTTTTATATTGTTGGCTTTTGTTTAAATCATTATATTATAATATCTTTCAGGCTTAGTGTGTGGACATATTTGCATGGCAAGATTAGAAATGTATATTACGCAATGCTTAGCAAAGGAGCTCATGGGAGAATCACATACAGGAATGTAACTAAGTTTAAAATGATGATGGCCTACCTAATTCCAATTACTCAGAAGCTGATTAGTTTGCGAATCATCCACAGGCCCCCTGCTTCTCTTCTTTCTAACTGCTGCCAACTTTTCGCTAATTTTGTGCTCATTAGCACTTCCTCTAGAGCTTGGACAAGGCAAGGGTGTAACCTTTGAGTCTGTCCATTGTGCTGCTTATTAACAATTATGGGGAGGATTTGGTGACATAGAGATTGCAACTATTGGCAAAGATGAATATTTTATATTACTATGTATATATTTTATTTATTCCTATTATTATTCCTCTTTTGTAGATGACTTGCCTGAAAGATAAATGTATAATGTGAATATATCTGATGGTCTTCTGATCATGAACTTTTGTTGACATGTCCTTACATGGATTATAATAGAAATAGATATTTGAATCCAAAGGTTAAATTCAATACAGTTGTCATGGCAAAGTTATTCAGTGCAATAATGTGTATCTTTAATGTTTCTTAATGTTCAAGGAGTTAGACAAGCTGTGTAACGTTATACAAAAACATGTTTTTTAACTAAGAATAGACATACATTATATTTTAATGACTTAATTTGACTACAAACCCATCGTCGTCGGCAGCCGTCCGTCTCGAGAGACGATGGCGTAGCTTCTTGAGAGTCTATCTGCACCGCCGAGAATGGCTGTGCAGTTCGATTCGGGAGTGACAATCCCTGCCGCACTTGGTACAGGTGAAGGCAGATGGCTGTTGTTGCTGCTGCTGACGCTGCTTCCGCCTCGATCTTTTCTGGACCGCCTCCTCGTTGCGCGCAGCCTCCGCGCGTGATGTACCTTGCCTGACCGCGAGCCTCCAGGCTAGGCGGTCGTCTGCTTGAACTTCCCATGTGTTGAGATTGATGGAGCATTGTGTCATGTCCTTTTTGCAGATGTACTACAAACCCATATATAGGCAATAAAAATAACAGATTCTTGTCCTGGCCAGTGTGACTCAGTTTGTCAGACATCATTCTGCAAACCAGAAGGTTGTAGGTTTGATTCCTAGTTAGGGTACATGCCTAGGTTGTGGGTTTGGTCCCCAGTAGGAGCTCATACAGAAGGCAACCAATCAATGTTTCCGTCTCTCCTCTCTCACATCAATATTTTCCTCACTTTCTTTTTCTTTTCCCCTCTCTAAAAGAAAAAATAAAATAAAATACCAGGTTCTGTAATATATTGAATTGAAAAATAATGTGAAAATAGAAATATAAATAGAAAAGTTAGATATTATAAATTAGACATGAAAATTATATAAAAATAAATTTTAATTATAAAATCAAGTTCATTAAGTTCATTAAAATAAAATTAGTGAAAAATAGAAATATTAATAATGCAGATAATTTGCTGCAGGACTCATGAGACTTAAGATATATCCAATAGTTGCATTTTTTAAAGAAATGTAATAAAAATCCTCAACTATATAGACCTACCCCATTGTTTTATGAAAGTTTTTCCTCATGGTACAATGGTTGGAATTTGCTACATGAGAAAATTCCACTATTTTAATTAGTACAGCATTTGTGTAATTAATAAATAGTCAAGGATTACATAGGTACAGAGATCAAAGTGGAATCTTGCACTTTTATCTTTGTTGAAAACACAAAGGAAGTAAAAATAGTTGATTTTTCTGAACAAGTAAACTCAAAATGGGTTTGGGCTCAAAATTTTGCTAGGTATTTGTACAGCCAAAATAATATAAATGAAAATAAAGGGTATGGCTTGACTGAATGGCGAAAATTATAGCTTATTTGTAAAGTATTTTATTGACTTTGATTGCTGAACATCATTTGAATTAGCTTTGAATGGGTATAAATAAGTAAAATTATATCATTTAAAAATGTAATACCTAATAAATATATTTCTCAGTATAATTCAAATATACTTGTCTCAAGTTATGTCATGTTTTACTCAATATGTTTTCAAAAATTATTAAGTGCAGTGAGTGACATTCCTATTAATCAGATTTTATAGTCTCTACAAAGTTTATATAATACAAGATGAGATATTGATACATGTACAGATAAGCAAGCTTAGTAATATTCAGATTCCTAATTTTAAGTGCATTGATACTGCTGTATATCTCCCTGTGCTGCCAATGTATTATCATGATAAATTCTATTTGTATTAAGAATTCTGAGGAAAGAGACAAGCAATTTAACATAATACATTATTTATTTTAGCAATGTTTTTGACCATTGAAGAACGTGCCAGAGAAACATTTACACATCCGTCACTGACTGATGCACATTTAACTTAAAAAAGTGTTTTTGTTCATTTTAAAATTTTTACTCACAGAGAGTTGTAAATAGGACTGGTAATAAAATGCTACCCACCAGTATCAGCTGTTTATGGATGGCATCTGTTCTGAGTGGTCCGTGCCAAAGCCAGACTAGCTGTTAAATATTTTGAATACCATCCTAGTTGTAAATAAAATTTTACTGGCTTTTGTGCATGAAAACAAAAATTTTGCCAGTTGATTGCTTGTCTTAGAAAACAAAGCATTTTTATAAGATTAATGACTTTGTTCATTTATAAAATAAGCCACATTGTTTATATATATTTTTAAACTCAATAAATGCATTATTGTCACAATAAAGAGTACTGTGATTGACAGAAGGACACCCACAGATGCATTCCGAAGACACACAATTTCTTTAATAATACAAGACAAAGATACTTTCGCAGGGATTATGCAGAACAGGCATTAAAATAGCATGCTTCCAGAGAGAGGAGCTGTTTTGCAGGCTTTCACTGTTCACAAGGTCAGCTCTTCAGGAAACCACCTGTGTGGGGTGAGGAAGCCGTCAGATGCTAGGAGCTCTTCCTGTTGCCGTTTTTCAGAGAATTTCTGTCCTCCTGAGAACTCCTTTCACCTGCATAGGAATCCTGGGCCCACCTGCCACCAGGCACAAGAACTCAACAACCTTAGTGCTTTCCTCACTTATTTCTACATCCATGTGTGAAGCCCGGCAGTTCTCCAGAAGTTGCTTCAGCTGACCAGGCTTCAGGCTTGTGCGAAGCTTCCTGGGCTAGTATAATCATTTTTACTAGTCAGCTTGGCTTATTTATTTTAATGATGTAAATTGTGAAATAAATAATTCACTTATTACTTCATTACCTACTTTTCTCAGTTTTGAGCAGTTGGAACCTACCTACCAAGTTCGTTTGCTTCCTCACTCTGTATCCAAGTCAACAACATATCTATTCTCTCTTTGCCTACAGTTGCTCTCTATACAAGTAGAAGACACAATTTTATTTGTGTATATCAGATACTGTGGTTCAGTTTTGTATAGTTATCCATTTAGGGTTGGATAAACTATTTTTATTTGTAGTATGAAATGAAGGGATGACAGAGGTTCTCATTGCCCCATGAGCTCTAGAGACTCATAGTGTTTTGGTGTCTTTCCCAATGGAAGATGGAATAAATCAAGAGACTTTATCATGTTAACCAATCTAGAAAAAACACACGAGAAGATAAACACCCCCCTCTATGCATTAACAGTTGCATCCATAGAAATGATCTCATAGTTGTGAGGACTTCTTTTTTCTTGATTACTATTTTTTTTTCCTTTAGAACATAATATCCCACACATAACCATTAACTTCCATTTACCTTCTGCTTCCCTCAAAGGTGCAATAGATAAGACAGCATCAGTAACCTTTTTCACAGTACTAAGACAAAACAAAGGCAAAATAAACCTAGGTTATACAATAGGTACGGAGCACCCAGGAATCCAATGTAAGAACATATAATAACCCAATATGCCAAAATGTCTGCTTCCCCGTCCTTCTTAAGAGCACAATTGTCCTTAATATATACAATTAAAAGGTAGAAGTGGTTCTTTTCAGGTGAGTTCATCTTTACCAGGTACATGGAGCAAAAATTTTCATAGCTGCAAAACAGAAATTCTTTGATATTTGTTTTCAAATTTCAAAAATTTGGGGTGAGGAGAATCTGTGCAAAAGCTGGAATAAATTAAGTATGCTAAAGACTCTTGCTTTTAAAACTGGACTCAGAGCATTACATCTCTGTTTTGAGTTTTATCTTAATTACAAAACAGGACATGTTTAGGAAAATAAATAAGAAATTTAAAAAACTGCTAATAATTCTAGTCTGTTTTGTTAGCTCCTAAATCCCACCCCTCAAATGTAACTAACCCTTATCTGATCCTTCTGCATCATTTTCTTAGCTTATATAAATGGTAAACATTTGTATTTTTCCTTTCTCCTCTTCTTTTGTTAAACAAATATGGGATCCTAGTACAGAAATTAGTGTGAAATGGTCTTTTATTTAATATATAATGGCCACCCTTGCAAGTCAATATACAATGCTCTGACTTTCTTCCAAATAAGTACATAATATTCTATAGTGTGGACATTCTGAAAGCTATCCAACCATTCTCCTGTAAGTGGATATAATGGCTTTTGTTATGTTCATTTTCCGATATTTGTGACAATCAAGCACAACTGCCATCAACATCTGCCTCCCTCTGCTTCCCTGTACCCTTTTGCACCAGCAGCCCTTCTGTTTCTCCAGTGGAGATTCCCAGAAGTGAACTGCTGTGTCAATGAATGTGTGTATATGTCCTTCTTTTTACTTATGGTGAGGTTTTATGAACTCACATTCCTTCCATTAATACTAATACTGAATATTATAGTTCTTTTAATTGTTATTAATTCAAAAGGTAAAAAATGGTATTTTGTGTTGTTTCAATCAGTATGTTCCTGATTATCAGGGGGTTGAGAATCTTATTCTACACTTATTGTGCATGTGCATGGCCTCTTCTGTGAATCCTTTTCTTATAAATTTGTAAATACTTTTGTAACTTTATAGATATTAACTTTTTTCATATGTGTTATAGATATTTTTATTTATTTGGTGTTGGAATAGGCAGTTTATAATTCTTACGTGGTCATATATATTTATCTTTCTTTTTAATTTGTTTTAATATTTTAAAAATTCTCTTTGGTTGAAAGTAGGAGTTCTAACTTTTCTATTTTGTACAGATAGATAATTACAACAATTCTGAAATAAAATCCACCTGTGTTATTTACTGTTTTCCTAGGTATCTCTCTCTACTTGAGGACTTTTTATTTGATTTCAATGGCTTATTTTGCTATTGAGGTGCTTATAACTATTATTTTATAAAATAAAATTTTATTTAAAAACATGGTTACATTCTTTAATAAAATTTTACAACTTTTTCTCATAGCTCCCAAAGTATATTTTTATAAAATTTGCTTTAAAGTTTTTGATATTTTTCTTTCCATATTTTTTTCCAGATTTAATGTGTTTTATTGATTAAATTATTACATTTGTGCCAATTTCCCTTCCCTCTGCTCCCCTCCACCCGGTGGCCCCCCTCCCTCCAGTTGTCCCCCCCTTTTAGATTATGTCCATTAGTTGTGCATACAGTTCCTCCCAACCTCTCTCCGTCTATTCCATTCCCTCCTACCTTGATCCCCAATTCCTATATCATCTCCCTCCCTTTCCCCATTCCCCCTCCCTGTTGACCTCCCCCCAATATGCTTCCCGTACCCACAGTTCCTCTTCCCCTCTCGTTGCCTATTTAGTTTGCCTTTGTTTCATCTCCCTAGCTTCTGTTTTTTTTTTAAACCAGTCCCTTTAACATCTCATATAACAGTGGTTTGGATCTAATGAACTCTTTCAGTTTTATTTTGTCCTGGAAACACTTTCTCTGTCCTTCTATTCTGAATGACAATTTCGCTGGATAGAGAGTATTCGTGGTTGTAGGTTTTGGATTTTCATTACTTTGAATATTTCTTGCCAGTCTCTTCTTGCCTGTAGGGTTTCCCTTGAGAAGTCAGCTGATAGTCTAATTGGGACCCCTTTGTACATAATTCTTTTCTTCTCTCTTGCTGCTTTTAAGATTCTCTCTTTATCTTTAATTTTTGACATTTTGATTATAATGTGTCTTGGAGTGGTTCTCCCTGGGTCCAGTCTCTTGGGAACTCTCCTTGCTTCCTGGACCTGCAGGTCTATTCCCTTTCCCAAGTCTGGGAAGTTCTCCTTTATTATATTTTCACTCAATTTTTCAAGTTCTAGTTCATCTTCCTCATTCTCTGGCAAACCAATGATTCTTATGTTGGGCCTTTTATAACTGTCCCAGAGGTTTCTGATCCTTTCGTTGTTGCTTCCCATTACCTCTCGCTGCATTGGTTGACTGCTTGTTCCTTCTCCATATTCCAGTTTGTTGAAATGAACTCTGGATTTTATTTCCTTTCCTTCTGTCTCGTATACTGTTTTGTTCCTTTCGTTATGAAAGTTTTTCGCTTCTTTCATATCTTTTTCCTGCTCTTTTGTGAATTCTGTAAGCCACCTGATAACAATGGCCCAGAACTGAGCCTCTGACAGGTTTCTTATCTGTTCATCTGTCAGGTTCTCTATCTGCTGCCTGGTGAGTTGTGTTACCGGTATTTCTAAAGTTGCCTGCCTCATTTTGACAGATGCTTTTTGTTTTCTTGGGCTGGCTGTCGGGGGCAGTGCCTGTGTACGCGTCACAAATTAGCGACCGGCGCCTGCTTGTCCGCGACCTATTTCGCAGCCCTGTGGTGCTTTCTTTGGGGGCGGGGGTCCAAGATGGATTCACACAGTTATTCAGCTAGGAGACCGGGATCCGTCCTCCCGCCCCCCTGGGCCTCACTGTTAAAGGCGATGCGGCGGCCGCTCTCCCCAGCTCCGGAGTCGCGCACCGCCAGGGGCTTGGCCACCGGGACTCCTCGCCGGGGTCGCGCACCGCCAGGGGCTTGCGTAGCCGCTCTCCCCAGCTCCGGAGTCGCGCACCGCCAGGGGCTTGCGTAGCCGCTCTCCCCAGCTCCGGAGTCGCGCACCGCCAGGGGCTTGGCCACCGGGACTCCTCGCGCCCGCCGCTCCGGGTGCCACCGCAAACAGCACTGCCCACTTTAACTCTTACCTGCCCAAATGGCACCGCTGGTTTATAACTTCATATGTTGGACTTCCGTGTAGTTTTATTTTCTGGAATTTCTAGTTATCCTTTGTTTTGAAGTAGTTGTATTCCTTTATAGTTGTAGAGGGAGACCTAGCGTGTCCGTCTAAGCCTCCATCTTGGCCGGAAGTCTTTCTTTCCATTTTTTGAGGTTTGATGTTTTAGCTTAAGTTGGAGGCATTTATCTCGTTAGCATATCAGTGTAGAATTATTAATATTTTTTCTAAGAGTATATCATTTTTTTATGTCTTGAAAAATGGTGAATGTTTCAAAGTGAAATCTAAGGAAAAATAAAGAAAAATCTGAATCAGCTATGCATATAGACTTGCCTAAATAGCAGTGCTCTTTTTCTGGGTGTAATGGCCCATCAACTAGCTACCAAGTGTTGAAAATAATGCATAAAAAGTGTGGAAGAAAATAAGGTGCAACTCCTAGTCAATCAGTTCATTAGAATACATCCGGAAAGCCAAGGAGAAGAAAAATGTCACCCTCAGAAAACTGGTATCTCATTCAGGATACTGAGTAACTTTCTATAAAAAGAAACTATTAGTTGATAAAAATAACTTAAATATCTATTTCCAAATTTCCAATAACTATTTCCTGTGTATGTCCTAAGTGGAACTTGATCAAGATATCAATTAGTAGAATCATACTTGATTTATTTCTTGAGTAATGAAACCCAAACTAGAGTAAGGCATTTTAAAATATAAAGGAAATAGAATTATTTTATATTTTTTAGTTGAAGTGGAAATTTACAGTAATTTAGATATGGATATAACTTACAGCAAAGGAATCAATACATATGTTATTATTCTCTCTCAAACGACAGTATCTTCTTTTCCAACAAAAAAAATTCCAATAACATCAATTTTTGAAAATATTTATAGGCTTAAATTTCTACCCATGGCTACATAAAATACTCATCTTTTAGTTTTATTGTTTTGGTAACTTTTGTGATAGAACCATTTTTTTGACCAGATACAATAATGAAATAAAACAATCACTGACATCTCTTGGATCCTTTTATAAACCAGTGATCACAAAATGAATATCACCCATTTGAGACTTACTTTGAGTTTTTTACCTAAAAATAAAAGGTCTTTCAAAGTGCAAGAATCACTAATTTAAGATAAAAATAATGGCTGTTTATGAAGCACTGATTCAGGCAGAAACCCAAATAGTGTTCTGATTAGAAGACAAAAGCAAGAGAAAGGGAATTTATCAAAAAGGAAAGGAGAACAATTACATCAATAAAAGGAAGAAATTTCTGTAAGTGCAGGTAAGCTAATATAGTGCTGCTAATGTTAAACAACATTTTTAATGTTCAGTCTCATAGTTATCAGTTCATACTGATCAACATACTATCTGCTTTCTTTTTATCCTTGCAAACAGTTCTTTGGTGTATGGTGTTGTTCAGGCCCAGATCTAAGGTTATTTTTGCCCTGTGTTAACATTCCATACACCTGTTGGAGGTTCCTGATCCAAGAGAGAAAATGTGTCCAGGATGATCCTGCAGAGACAGGACAGTTGGAGTCCACATGGGCCTCTCTGGAACCCTTGCTGTGAGGCAGCATTTGGCTTTGATACACAGCCTTATTTTAATAATGATGCTATATTTTATTATTTTCCCGCAAGAAAGTATATGCTTGTAAACACTGTGGTTGAGTCTTGCAAGTCTTATTAGTGTTTACTTTACTTGTCTTTGATGTCTGATTGTCACTGTTAGTGTAGATGCCTGAGCATATTTTACTGAAGCTTTCAGAATACATTTACATACACACATGCACATCATTAGCCTCTGTATTGGATAAGTTATTCTTTCTCTTACTCCATCTTATGGTGACTTCTTTGATTTTTCATATTCTTTAAATACACTATGCTTTTGACTAGGACAACAGTTATAAAGGTTGCTGCTAAGATAAAATATTAGAGAATATTTCTGACATCGAAAAGATTAATTTGCATTTAATATACTGTTATACTGTGTACTAATGGAGTAATGCTGCATGGGCAACAGCAGACCCTCCATATCACCCTGTCCAGGCTCTGTAGCTTCAGCTTCACTGGAGAGGACACTCCAGCGTCATCGCAAGATGTCGATTCAACACGGGAGGAGACAGATACCGTGTCACTCCCGAGTCGGACTGCACAGCCATTCTTGGCGGTGCAGATAGACTCTTAAGAAGCTACACCATCGTCTCTCGAGACGGAACACGGGAGGAGACAGATACCGTGTCACTCTCGAGTTGGACTGCACAGCCATTCTCGGCGGTGCAGATAGACTTGTAAGAAGCTACACCATCGTCTCTCGAGACGGATGGCTGCCGACGAATGGAGTAATACCACTAGTCCATTGCAGAAAATTGTTTTTTTAGTGACAAGGTCAAAGAACATATTTCTGGAGACTCAAAGAGATATGCTGGTATTCTACAAACATTTCTCCACTACTAAGCCATTCTCCAGTGAAGTTTCCCATAAACAAAATATTCTTGTTGTTGTCATTCAAACAGTGACAAAGTATTAAAACATATGAAGTTGCTTACTAATATTGCAGTTATTGTCTTTCTGGGTACCATTCTCCATCATTTTGAACTTAGGCGTAATCATGTGATTTTTTTTTTCTCCAATGAAATACTGTCTTAAGTGATATAAACCACTTTTGGATAGGGCAAGGGTTTTCAATTTCCTTCTGAAGACAATGGAAGCATATGAGAAGATGGATTCCCTGTGCTGGACATAAATCAGTAGCAAGAAAAAAAAGCAACTTTTGTATGTTAAGACATGAGAGGTTTTTTTTGTTCTTGTTGTTCTATTACAGTTGTCCATTTTTTCCCCATTGCTCTCCCGATCCCCTCTTCCACAGTCAGTTCCCACCTTGTTGCCCATGTCCATGGGTCATTTATACTAGTTTCTTGACTAAACCCTTCCCCTTTTTTCCCCGCTTCTCCCCCCACTCCCCTCTGGTCTTTGTCAGTCTGTTCCTTATTTCCATGCCCTGGTTCTATTTTGCTCATTTGTTTGTTTTGTCACATCTGTCAGAAAGACATAAGAGTTTGTTACTGCAGCATAACCTAACCTATGCTAGCTAATATAAGGTATTACTATTGTAAAAAAAGAGACAACAGACCCACCATAGAGTCATTTGTACTAAGCCCATGTCACCAAACCAAGACTTTAAAACCATTTTGGAATTACCTGGTCATTACTAATGAGGTAATGTGATTGATAGACTCCTTCTGTCCCCTAAAGGAAGGTGACTTTGCCATGAACAATCTATTTTCTGCTAGTAACTTCCTTGTCCCACCCAATTCTGCCTATAAAAGTTTGTCATTTTGTACAGCCTTTCAGAGTTTTTTTATCTGCTAGATTCATTGATCATTACTATATTGGTTAAAAGACCTTTAAAATTTACTCAGTTAAATTTATTTTTAACACTATTTTACATCTGCCTCTTGGTACATAGTAAACTTCTGGGATATACTGCCTTATATAAATTCTAGAATACATTATTTGTTGAACGATTCTGCCATAAGAACTGCTTTTCCAAGATGTTTAAGAAATTTTCTTTTTTATTCATGGAATATTTTTGCAAATTAGTTTTCAATGGTTTTTTTTACATTGTGTAACTAGAAATGATTCTTTCCTAAAACTTGTGTGTTGGGTTAGAGTTAAATGGAATATATATAATATAATATAATATAATATAATATATATATATATTCCTTCAAAGAGCCATTTATTTTTTAATTTTTCTGCAATGATGTGGTAACTATGCTTTCAATCAATGCCCTACTTCAGTGGTTACTGGTTACACCCATTTTTGCACAATTATAAGAGGAACACAAGCAACAATAATTTTGAAATTCATTACAATGCCAGGTTTTATATGCTCTCATTAAGCATTAATTGGTAGTTGATGGCTATTGCTATTTTTAACACCATTAGTTCATAGCAATATAATTAGTAACGCTAAGTACAGGAACCACATTAATAGCATTACTAATTGTAAATCTAGAGATAGAAACACAACATGACTGGTTAATTTCCAGGCAATATCTCATGATAATTAGCTGTAGGACATTTGTGTAGAACTAGAAAGGTAAATAATTAAAAATGCTCTCTCTCTCTATATATTTTTTGTGGTTTGCAATCCTAATATCATCCTTCAATGCATAAATCTCTTTTCAGCTTCCAATGTTAACATTTTTTCCTTTTGAGTTCTCTGTATGTGTATGCTGAGTAATGATTCATTTGTCTCTCATAAGAAAAAAAAATGTACAGTCATTTGTTGAACAAATTTTGTTGTTGTGAGATATATTAAATGACAATACTTTTAATAGATTGTATTTAGTTTCTAACTTCTAGTGCAAAATCTCTTAACAGTTTTTTGATATGTCCTCTCTTTTTCCTTATTTCTCTTAGCAACAAACTGGCCAATTTCATATTAAGTTTCACAATGGTAGAATTAAGGGGGAAGTGTTCTCAGGCTATAGTAAGTTATTATAAAAACAACTAGATATTCTATACTTATATTCATGTTATTTAACTTAACTGATTCCATCCACAGTCACATCATATGGGATTTAACAGTCTATAGTACCTACAATGCTGGAGATCACATCCGTTAATTGTCCTTTTATGTGCTCACTTAAATGATAGGGTTTAGAAAGAAAGTCTCTATTCTTCTCTTTTCTCTTCAGAAGAATTATAGTAGAATATGTGTGAGGAAATGGGGAAGAGTAAGACACTCTGCTCTAGTCAAAAATATTTGAGTTGTGTAAGAAATCATAAAATAAACAACTTAATTTTGCATTAATTTTTCCAAGTTATTTTTAAACTAAGCTATGAAATTCTTCAGAGATAACATTGGCAATGTGCTGTTTCAAGCATACCTCTGTATTTTCTTTTTTGGCTTTTCAGATGAAATAGATTACATTGAAAACACTTTTTCTTCTCTTGGCTTGGTTTTCTTTATTCTTTTCACATCTGAGAGTCACCATGTGTATCTTGCTGCTTCATTGGTAACAGGGGAAACAGCCAAAATGATGATTTCAGCATGTTGAAACTGTGAATGTCAGTAGACTCTATGATTTATGATTGGGTAAAATCAGTAAAAATGAATTAATTGCTTAGTGAATTAGTTTAAAATGTTAATACAAATTCAATTCATATATGTATTATATATTTTTATATATATAAAATAAGAGCAAGAATGTTGGTAAAAAAACCCTTGAAGAGTTTATTTCCCATATTGATATTTGAGGATTTTTTGCGAGTTGTAGCTTTATTATTTTTTTCTTAACAGAATTTGTATTAACCTGTAAAATATTCAATGCTATTATTTAGTTGTAATTAATTAATAATAATGTCATTTCTTTTGGCAAGAAATGTGTGAGGAAACAATCTTCGACTAGCTTCAAAAATATACCTAAAAATGGAGAAAAAACACTGGGAAGGCACGCGATAGTTCTTTATTTTCTATCACATTAGCACATTAATGTGCGGTGAGTTTAAAGAAGTGGCGTGAATAAGCTGCTACACTGTACTGTTGGTAATATTGACTTTTATGGGTAATTTAATTTTAAGTCTACAGTATATGATTTAACACAGTTCTGCTTTTCCAAAGATGGAGTATAAAGGTGTTCCTTGTTCAGTGAAACATGGAAAGAAAATAAGTTATTTCATTTTTCTGGTGATGGTTAATATTAGTAGAAATAGTAGTACTGGTTCCTTTATATTCACCAGGTAATCATTTTTAAAGTGAAAGGTGATAATTAGCTGCAGCCAATTATTATTAGAAAGCCTTGTGTAGCTGAGTGGTAAAGGAGCATTTCAACTTAATGATAAAATTATTAAGATGCTTTTTCCCATCTTGTGAAAAATTTAGAGGCCTGATGGTTCAGATGTTGATAACATTATCAAATTTATCTTACTTTTATTTCTGCAACTTGTGAACTAAAAGCGAGTGGGCTTTTTTCCCCACACCTCATGTTTCAGATGCTCCAATGCAGGTAACAGAACAGGTGATGGCTCTTTGTGGAGACTGTGAGCTCCGAGTGCTGCAGTTTTCATGCCATCTGCTCAAAAGCACATAAACTTTCAGAAAGCCTGAGGTTTCAGGGTACTATACTTCAATCTGGGAAAAAAATTAAATGACACATGTGAATCTGTTGTGGGGACAAGGCATGTGTGTAATGAAGGCGAATTTTATGTGACCTGAGAAGGACTGAACCAGGAAATGATGGAATATTTAGAATTTTAACATCCATGCCCTATCTGAAGCAGATGCATTGGAAGGAGACTGCAGGCTCAGAGTGATGCCCTGGCAAACATGGAAAGGAAGACAGTATTTTATTTTTCCAGACCTTTATTTATCTACCAGCAGATGTCCCTATAAGGCAATAATATCTTACAGCTAGAACAGATGATTATGAAAATCAGAAACTGAACCACTCATCAGATTTCCAAAGAATTAATGGTATTAAATTCCTCCGCTGCCTTGCGGCATACCTCTTCAGGGGAAAGGCTAAGGGAGTAAACCCCGACAGAAAATCTGGAGCCGGAGTCCCTAAGGCGGTTTGACGTTGTAGTCAACACCGGCAACTCCTGCGGCGCACCTGAAGCCAAGCTGTATTGACTCCGTCTTTCCCTTGGATCCTTCAGCTGCGAAGAGAGGGGGGGTCTGCTGCATGGGCAACAGCAGACCCTCCATATCACCCTGCCCAGGCTCTGTAGCTTCAGCTTCACTGGAGAGGACACTCCAGCGTCATCACAAGATGTCAATTCAACACGGGAGGAGACAGATACCGTGTCACTCCCGAGTCGGACTGCACAACCATTCTCCGCGGTGCAGATAGACTCTTAAGAAGCTACACCATCGTCTCGAGACGGACGGCTGCCGACGACGACGAATGGTATTAAATTCATCATGTACTCCAGAATGTTTCCAGAGATAGATAACATGCAGTGCAGTGCAAAAATAAATTTAGTTTAGTTCTGAAAACCACATGGAACAAAATTCTTTTTTTTTTTTTTTTTTTTTGTAAAAAATAAATTCTAGGGGTTCCTGACCTTTATCATCAGGACTAAAACTGCTTTCTAAAATAAAGTAAAATTCTTGGTTGTGTCTGTGTTATCAGTTATACTTTACATACCCAATACATGAGGAAAACACTCAATGTCCAAAACTACATTAAATTCAGTAAAATGTTTAGTTGAATTTGTATTTATAAGTGGGTAGTCTCTTCATATGTTTGAAAAATAACATAAAACATTATTACATGTTTCTATTAGACACATGTCTTAGCTTGCAGACAATTCTAGATGCATATATAATTATAAAGAGTCTGGCAATAACTGAGGCTGTCCAGAGGATCTGTAACTACAAATTGTGAAGCAACATTTTCTTCTATTTGTCTTTTTCATTTACTAATGATGTGCTGCTACTCTGTGGTCGATGGAAAACAGTGTAGAGAATAATTGTTGCAAAGAAGTATAACTGGCTAAAAACTGATTTTTTTTTTCATTGATAAAACATGCTAACATACAGAATCAATATTAACATTGATTAGCATTTTTATTTTTAGAAGTAATAGGCCCATTTGTTTATATTCCCTTATGAGAGGCCAATGCTATGGAAACCAAAAAGTTGACCTAGAGGTAATATAAATTATGGGTTTTGAAACTAAACCAGCTAAACTTTTATCTTTGCCACTTTCTAGCTATGTGAGTCAGGGCAAGTTATTCTACATCTAGCTTATGTTTCCTCACTTAAGAATAACACTAAAAATCTCATGGAATTAATGCAAGCGTAATAATATTTACAGAACATGCTGGTATATTACAGAAATCCAATACATGCTGGTTCCCTTACTTTGTATTCTTCAATCAGTTGTTTTAAATTTTATGATCTCAGTGAATGTTCGTTCACTTATTTTTCAGGGAAAGGTTATGGGAATTAGAGAATGGATCATGGTTGTAGAAGAGGCAAACTTGGTGCAGGACTTAGAAGGACTGAATCGTGCCAAAAAAAAAAAAAAGAAAGTTTTCAAAAATAATTTTCAAATGGTAGAAGTGTTCAGAGACTTAAAAACAAATGTTAGAGCAGGCAGTGAGCCTTCTTCTACTGCTGAGTTCCTGGATGTTCATGGAATATCTAAGCCCTGAGATTCCGCTCCAGTGATGAGCTGGGTCAATATCACAAGTCCTGACCTACCTGATGCAGGCTCATGAGCAGTCCATTTCTGTCAATGAGAAGTAACTAAAAGGACTATCTTTATATAAAATATAATAGAAAGATACCTTCATATGTATTTTTAGGAGAAAATACAAGTCTTAAAAGTCCTGCTAGCATATACTCACTCTTTCTGCCATTATGGACACTTTGGTGGAGACATTTTTAGAAACACACATTACTGAATCTCACAAGACAGAGTAGAAGTTTTTGGATGATCATTTCCACTAGAATATTAGGAAAACAGACTTTTTTTGTCAGTTAAGCTTAGAAATAAAATTTCTTTGTGCAGAAGTTATCCCTATATTTAAAGTGATGCTGTTACTACAGATTTACATAAGTTTCTCCATGTTTGGGAAAACTTTCTAGAATGACATACATATACAAATTTATCCTTCATAAACTATATATGTGCAAAATAACACAGACTCAGGGATCTTTATCTATACATATATACATATAGACCACCACATTCACTTACATGTTAGAGCTTATGATTCTATATATTAGATAACATGGTAAAAAATAGTGGGAAAAATAGAAAACATTGAGAGAAATATTTTTAAATTTACAAAAAGAAAAAAGTGAAGAGAGATGAAGAAAGAAAAAAAATTGCATTAAATTCATACCTCTTTTAAAACAGACCTGAAGGTTGTTATAAAATTACATATAACACACACAAAATTACAAAATATGCAACTAAAAAAATTTTTACAAAGGCAAAAGAACGGAAAAAAATAAGATAAAACCAGAAGTAATGAATACCACAAACTTTTGCACATGTTAAATCAATTAAGTGGGAATTTCATTCCGACACTTTGGTAGGCCATGCAAAGATATATTAATCTCTTTGTCTATTTACCTGATTAACAAATATGTGATTCTCTCACATGTGTCAAGAACCATTCCAGGGACTGGGGTAAATCAGTGGACAAAACAGAATACTCTTCCATTCAGTGAAAGGAGACAGACAACAAACAAAACAAGTAAACTACAAGTATCCTAGTTCTGGAAAATGCAACAAGGGAAAGTAAAGCAAGAAGAGGAACTGGGATCTGTGCTGGAATGACCTCATTGAGAAAGTGGTGATTGAGGCTAAGACCACAAGGAAGTGAGGGTGTCAACCCAGCAGGTCTCCGAAAAAACACAGGCAGGCAGCAGAGTTAGCTTGAGGGAGTGTGCCTAGTACAGGTGTCCCGGTAAAAAAACAAAGAGGAATTTCCAAAGCTAAAGGAGGTGTGAATCCGTGGACACAATTCTTAGCCATATCTCTTTTATTACTACAAGCATAAGTTTCTCCGGTGTTGTTCTTAAGATGCTCCCATTGTGGCTCATGGGCTTACCATTAGGGAGTGGCTCGGTAAGAGCAGTTCTAGTATCACACTGATGATATTTGGGGCAAGGATCTCTAACTGACTCTTTAATCCAAGATGTCTTTAGCTCCTCTGGAGAAGCATCATCTGACTTTGTGTTGGGGAATCTGGGTAGCTAATTTTTTTTTTTTTTGTATGCAATTGTGTATATTTTTCCGAAGAAGTGTTTCACGTTTCCAACCAATCCCCAAATAGCTCCATAACTTGCAAAAGGATTGATAATCATAAGTCTAGGCTGAAAGAACTATACATTTCTCAGGCAATCTTTTTTTCAACATTTCATTCTTCTTTAAACACTATTGAGTTTCTTTAGGAGAAGTGGATGGCAGGTTACATTTGTCAGCTCAGTAAGGACATTCATGCTTTAAAATTACCCTGGAAGGGATCAGGGAGAGGTAGTATATAAGATAATAACAAGTGAAGATGAACATGAGAGGGAAGAGAAAAACACAAAATGTGAAGTTTCACATGCTGGGGAGTGAGAGCTTGTGTAAGAGGTTGCAAGAAGAGAGGTGCCTGGTGGTAGCTGGACGGGAGGGAAGGTGGTGTTGAGCAGAATGAAAGAGAACTACAGTGAGGGGGAACAGTGGTAGGTTGTGAGTGGCCAGTGGATGCAGGATGCTTATAATATATAACATAATAAAGTCAACTTTCTCAAGAAGTCTTTCTCATTTGTTTTTAGTTTAGGCAATTTACATTAAAAGTTTTGTAATATTAAGTAGCATCCTAATATTAGGTATTCCTAGGAAATACCAGACACCTACTTTAATTTCTAAATGTGCAGAAAAAACATATTACTAAAGGCTTGGCAATTGATAATATCTTGCCATTAACAGAAACAGAAAGTAACAATGTAAATGAGAAATAAAATGATAAATGAGGAAAAATGGAGGAGGAAGCAAAAATGGTTTGTGTAACACAAAAGGAATGGTTAAAAGGTAATAAGAAAACACTTCTCAAAATTTGTGTACTTGATCCTTTTATCTCATATTTTGCACTGTATATTTCAGAAATTAAACTGATCTTTATAGTGATTTATCATTAATAGCAAAAGAATGTATTATAAACACTGATCTATTTAGGTGACAGGAGAGAAATGAGTTCCAGAGAGCCACCAATAGATGTTGGAGCAGCCTACGAGAAAGGTAATGAAAAAGAATGTCACCTTTGCAGCCTCCTTCCACCCTGAGATTTTAAGATTCCTCATATCCCTCCCATCCGCCCTCAGAAGCTTCTTCTCCTTTTCTTCTCTTTTCTTTTCTTTTCTTTTCTTTTTTCTTTTCCTTCTCCTTTCTCCTCCTCCCTTCTCTTCCTCTCCTTTCCCCCTCCTCCTCTTGTGAGTACACTTATGAGTAATAACTGTACATTCATTAATTACAGGCCCCAAATTTTCATAGTGAAGATGGTGATTACTGAGCAAATGCTAAGCCTCATTTATAGGACAGATGGAATGATCCAAATCTATTATTTGAGGTTTTTTCCTCTGACCTCTACTTCTATCCCTAACTTGAGCCTTGTCTGTAGGACTAAACAGATTTCTTGAAAATATTATTAAAACAAAGAAAATTGCAGCCTTGTGTCATGAAGTGGGCCCTAGCAGGTAACAAACTTTCTGAGGAGGTAAACTGTTTTGTGAGTCCATTTCTAATGGTTTGTTCAACATATCCATCTCAATGTCTGTGACCCTTAAAGTTTATATGTGCCACAAAAAGTGTCCACCTTCTGTTTTCTATCATATCACCTTCTCCCAGCTGCTCAAGATCAAAACCTCAATATAGCTTGAGGTTTCCTGTCTTGCTTTTTCCTCATTTCTAATCAGTAGGTTTCTTATACTTTCACAAAACTTTTAAGACGTATGCTTCACCAATGTCTTGGTTTGTTCAGGTCCTCATCTCTCAGACTTTGAATTTTGTAACTGTTGTTTTAGCTAACAATCTTTTCCCTTCTAGTGTATTTTGTCAATTCAGTTTTCTTAAAATGATGTTTTGATCTTTAAAAATCTTCACTGATACCCCTCTATCTAAAAGGTAGAGCTTAACCCACAGCTCCCTACCAAAAGCACCCCCCCCAAACACAAATACATAATCCTTGACTAGATTTAATGACTCACTTCTATAAAATAGAGTATGGAAATGAAAAAATAATAACTTTATTGTGGCATGATCTGGCAGACACTGCTTAACCAAGAGATCAGGGTTAACATGACCAGTGATAAGTTATGTTGATATCCTGTATCCCGGATATGATGTGATGAGAAGGGCACTTCACTTCTATGGTATTCTTTTCAAAACCAAAACCAGTCTAAACAAAAGGAAGATATCACAGAAGTTTGTATTGAGTACATTCTACAAAATAGCTGACCAGAGCTCTTCACAATTCTCAAAGTCATAAAAAAGGAAACAAGACAAAAACTGAGAAACTGCCATAGACCAGAGGAGACTAAGGAGACATGATGACTAAAAGTATTAGGGTATCCTGTATGATATTCTAGAACTTATTTTTTTAAAGAACATTATTGAAAAACATGGTGAAATCTGAACAAATTTTGATTAGTTACTAGAGGGAATGCACCCCCAAAACCAGAATTATCTTCTGGAAGGTGGGCCCCTTGTAGTATAGGCTTCCCCCACTAAGTGAGTATTCTAGGAACCCATTTGTATCAGTGTACCAACTGGCATTGTTGTGAGAGGCTGTATTTGGCTTCAGTGAATTTTCTTTTTGAAGACTCTTTCAATGCATTTGTCCATTTTGTGATGGATGATTTACAAGCACACCTGCCCACGCTGTGCTGAGTGTTCCACAGTTTTTGACCAAAAATGGCAGGACCCCCTAGCCTCACCCTCCCTATTCACCCAATATAACCCCTAGCAACTTTTATTTTTGTTTCCCCAGATGAAAAAAGTTCACAAAAGGAAAGATTTTGCTGGTGTGGAAGAGGTAAACAGAAACCAGCAGAAGCACTAAAAAACATCAAAATCGATGAGTTCAGAAACTGTTTTTAGCAGTGGAAAAAATGTCTAGATAAGTGTATTGCATCAAATGGAGAGTACTTTGACAGTGACTGAAATTAAAACATGTAAGAATAAATATACACTTTTTAATAAATAAATTGTGTTTTTTGGGTCTCCCCTTGTAATTAATAGTAATTTGCCAATATTAATTTCTTGGTTTTGACAAATGCACCATGGTTATTATATAAGATGTTAACATTAGTGGAAGCAAGCAAGGGTAACTGGAAATTCTGTACTATTTTTGCAACTTAAAAATAAAAAAATCTAGTTATTCCAAAATTAAATAGTTTATTTTAAAAAGTAATTGCATTGGTTCTTGATTACCAAATACAGTTGTATATAAGAACTACCATGAAAACTTTTCCAAAATATATATTTCAGGGCCACATACTTGGAGATACTGGTTCTGTAAATCTGGGCAGAGTTCAAGAAACTGTTTTGTAAGAAACTCTGGAAAAGATTCTGATGTGCTACAGGTTTGGGAATAATTAGCCTACAGAGTTAAACAGTAGATTGCATAGAATCCACGAAACTTATGGGCACTACGCTTTGAAAGTCAGGATAAGTGTGTGGTGGTAGGAGAGTAACATGAGGGAAAAAGCAGAAACTTCCTTTTAAAGCATTAAGGTTAGGTGGAAAACCTCCCAGCTTGGCATTCACTAATCCCAGATCTCTACAAAATGATTGGTTATTTTTGCTTATAATATGTTCTCAGGAAATTTTACAAAATAAATAAATGGAACAAGCCTATATTGTCATTTCTGAAAATCTCCAGTCTATTACAATGAGGAGAGCACCTGTTTGAAAAAGGTGTGGGTGATAAATCACAGGAGGTTGCATTAATCAAGACAGCCTAGAGCTGATAGGTACAATTATAGGTTTGTCACCCAAGGAAATGTCTTGATCAGGGCTCTTCAAGTCCAGCATAAATCCTCAAATTCTTGCCCAAAGACTGCTAAACCTAATCTGGGAATTCAGCACATCTTATCCTAAGGGTATTAAAGGGTCTCTGGAGGAGCCTTAGTCAATATCCGTAACAATGAAACCTTGTTCCGATGAAATCTATCAATGGCACGATGACGACTATCTCTACTATTAATAGGTAGCAGCCTTTTCACACCACAAGTGAAAAGAAAAATAAACAAAAATCAAACTTGAGTCCTGCCCTCTCCAATGTCCATGTATTATAGAATTCTGCATAAATGAATATGCACAAACTAGTTGTACCTCACCATTCAGAAAGATGTCTATACTTGCTTGGTTGATTTTTTAAATTTTATAAAATAGAATTTTTAAGGCAGTATCATAATTAAAAAGTATGAACAAATGTATTTAAAACCAAAATGTAAATAATTATGCCATTATTCTTGAATATTTTTAAAGTATGCAGTCCTCATTGATAATTGATATTAGTTATTAGCTATGATGTTATTATTGTAAAAAATATTTTCTTATTTTTCCAGCATCAACAAAATGAGAGGAATCTATTTGGGTGCTAAAAAAATTAACTTCTAGTGTTAATTATCTAATTTCATTTCAAGAACTGTATCATTCCCTCTTCCTCCATTCTGCACCTTAAACTCTCTACACTGTTTCCTCCTGATATGACAGCAAATATCACCAACTGCTTCTCCCACATTTCTGTCTTGACATCCTAGATCACCCCTGGTATTGTGGCTTAACACTTTATGTATGTATATGATATCACCCTATTATCCACACATAGCTGATAATCTCCTGTGGGATGGGAACTACCACCTGGGGATTTTTATAGTTCTTATCTCATGTTACACTCAATTTATGTTCAGTAAGTGACAAAGTCAACAAGAAAATTGATGCTACTTGTGCTCTTGGGATAACATGGGATCCTAAGTTATGATATTCAGAAAAGAGATGCCAGTATGTTTATGAATTTAGTGTAGAACAAGTTAAAATTTTAATTCAGCAGGAAAGATTTACTTAATTAACAACATTAGGAACTCACTATCCATCTTGAAAAAAAATGAGATTTTTTTCCCTTATTCTATACTATTTTTCAAAAATTTCAGTGAATTTTGTATTCTGTAAAATATCTCAGCATTGTCTTCATTGAATCACCAGTAGCTTTGCTCACTGGTCATATCAGGCTCATTTGTCCACCCATTTTCTGCATAAAAATAAAGGGAAGATAAAAGTTCAGCCTAATCACTTTGATTTTTATTAATGTAAAAAAGAAGAGGTACCTTGAACAGAAACTCCGAGAGACAGCATGATCAGTGGAAATATGCTGAGCTTTGAAATCAGATTCGTTGAGGCTTCATACTCAACCTGGTTGTTAATTAGTTGTATGTCCTTGGACAAGTTGTTTAATATTTATTTCCCTCAGTTTATTCAACTATAAAATGGGGAGAAGGGAACCCGTGTGGGAGGTCTGTACTAGAGACTGAATTATATGATGTGCACAAGTGTGCCTAGCAAAGTTCTTGGCACGTTGCAGGACTCCAAAGGTTACACACAAAATAAATCAAAATAAACTAGAGACTTGAATAGATTGGGAGCCAGAGAAATCATGTAGTGCGGAACTTAATAGATACTTTTGATGTGGAAGCCATTCGAAAAATGATTATGCACAATTAGTTGCCTTTATTCCCTGTAACACCAAGGTGCAATAAATAATCTTGAAATTGTCTGCACGGGATTCAGGTTTGCACAGTGGGATCTCTCCTCGCCCTGGCTGGCTTGCCTGGCCTGTTTTGAGTTGTTTTTATATGTTGTACAGATGGATCATGCTTTCAGATACATCGAGTTGTCCTCTACAAAGGAAGAATTTATGAAGTCCTGTGGTTTTCATTTCATGAAAAGTGGATGTAATTTTTTTAGATCATTCAGCTAAGATTATAGTTGCTTTTCCCTAATAGAATTTTCTTCTTATGTATTGGCCTCATTTTTAAGAAAATAGGTTTACTTGTACACTAAATCTATCCAAACTGGAGGTATAGCTAGGTAGGAGCCAGATAAATAAGATAGCACTGAATTTAGTAGGTACATTTGATATAGAAAGCTCTATGGAACATGATTATGCACTATTCATTTTTGAAAGAAAATGTTCACACTGAATTAAGCTGGGAAGTATAAAAACTGACATTTGGAGACATTTTAGATATTATTATAAAGTTTAACTTTTCTGAACAGTGAAAGAAATTTAGTATTATCTATGTATGTAGCTCACTTGATTTTAATTTATCTCAATATAAATATTTTGCTTTAATTCATAATCCAGACATCGTTCTGATGTTTAGTTTTTCCACTTACAGAATGGAATCTAGTTGTAAACCCCTTAAAGGAATTTAACAGTGATCCTCTAGAGACTTTTAAATTAGTACATTAGTACCTTATAAATCATCAGTTAATCCAGTACCTTTCATTATTCCATGGGCAATTATAATTTTCCTCCTCTGTTAGGATCCTCCATTTGGAAAGGCTCATTTTTCAACATTTATCTAGTAATATACATTCTTTTAAAAATATTTAAGCATCTCCTATTGAGCAACACTACTGAAACAGAGTATTGTATGAGGTAAAATCTAAAACAAAATCTTTTTCTCAAAAGTAACCCCAGAAATTCATGAAATTATTCTTTAGTTATTTTTCTCTGGTCATTGTACCAGTTTTAGTAAAAATATGCTCTACTCTGAATGGCCCTGCATGGATAGGACAGCTCAGATTGCTATTTTGGTCAAGACTGCACTGCTTGCTGTAGACAAAAGAGCCTGTATTTATTCCTGTACTTTATATGCTTGATTTTGCACATTAAGCTCCTGAGAGGTATTTTGGTTCTTCTAAATGGCTCTCAGGTTTGCTTTTATAAAGTAGCCCTAAGATTTGACTTTAAGAATAAGATCCATGTGTTGTTACATATTTTTTCAGCTGCACAAATTTCTTTATATGATTTTCAGCTTATAATATGAATACTTCTTTAATGTAACTGGTGAAACAATGTGATTAAAATGCCAATTATCACATATTTTTTCACTCCTGTTCTCATAAAGTTACTAATTTTGCTTTTCTAACTTGCTCCCACAAATAAATAGAAGCACGTAAATGCAAAAAAAAAAAAAAAAAAAAAAGATGTAGTTTCGTTGGCTGGTTATATTATTATAAAAGTAGTAGCATAAACTACACATTTCCTTTCAACCTGCTTTTGTTTTTGTTTAATACATCATGGAAAACCATATATATCAGTAGATATTCAGCTATGTTTTCTATTTTGATACACATAACAACAATTATACAGGAATGGGAATAAACAGCACAAGCTGGTTAGATATTTTTAAGAATAGCATGCTTTCTATTTTTTTTTTTTTTTTGTTTAGATGTATGTCTCTTACCTTAGCAATTAACCTAACACATCCTTCCTTCTTCCTTGATCTTTAAACGTGTTCTGCTTCTGTTTTTTGTTTGTTTGTTTTTTGTCCCAACTTTTGAAAATGATGGGTACACCTAATATTGGAGCAGTTGTGAAGATTTCTCATCACTTTTAATGATGCTTTGTTATCCGAATTCCCAATTAATAATAAGGGCAGGTACAAATTAAATAGCCTAAGAAATGGAACCATCTCTTTGATTTTAATATGATTGGCCTGGTCATTCTTCAGATCATAGGTGGTTGATGAAAATCTCAGAGGTGAAACCTGAGTGAACTATTAAGATAACAAGGTTTCATAGCTCAAGTCCCCATATACTTTTTCAGCTGCTTGCTGTGGAGGCCGTGGTCTATGATTTTTCCCTGAGGAATGTCATGCTTTTGACTTATACATAGGGTCAGTTTAGATGGGAGGAAGTTTGATCTAAGGGAATACCAATCCTCAGAAAATAGTTTAGCTCAGCAAATGTTTATATTTTCTTTAAGATATTTTGACATTTTTTTCTTGAGTCTCCCATCGTCAATATGCTAAATCTAGGAATCTGTAATTGTGTGGACGCTGAGATGTGCTGCTCAGACACCCCTTCAGGAGAAAAGGACTTGTCACCTCAGCTGCTGAGAGTATATGCCCAGCAGTCAGCCCTCTTCAAGGATGGTCTCAGCCAAGAGAGCCACCTTACCTATGCTCGCACCACTTGCATGTTTAAAGGTCCAGCCCTCTCACACATTCAGGACAGCTCCAAGGGGTATCTGCTATTCAGACTGCCCCACGGGACAGGGGAAGCTTCCAGTGAAGTCCTACCTTGCTTCCTTCTTGTCCTTCCATTTGAAAGTATGTACTCTTATCAAAAACTAGACTCATCTTTTCTCCAAATTGCCTACTCTTTGAGAAACATTATATAAGCTTGAAATTTCTTTGTCATCTTCAAGATTTTCCTGTCCTTCATGCCTTAGACCTGTCAGGTTTTTCTCATTTACTTCACTAGATGTCTCAGAGTAGTGTCTCCTTTTTCCTCCCAGTTCACATTTTCATTGCTACATCTAGACCATTGTATTGGGTTGGCCAAAAAGTCTGTATGGTTTTTCCCTTAAAATAAAAGATACATTTTTCATTTTCACCAATAACTTTATTGATTTAGGTATTTTGAGTATGTCAGCTCTCTCCTGGTGGTAAAAAGTTGATTGTTCTCAGTTAATATCTTGATTTGATCACTATCAACTTCAACTGGTATACCTGACCACGGAGCATCGTCCAGCGAAGAGTCTCCAGCACGAGACTTCGCGAACCACATTGGACACATTCGATCAGTCACAACACCTTCTCCATACACTGCACAAGTTTTCTTTTGTGTTTCAGTTGCATTTTTACCTTGCTTAAAATAATAAAGCATAATATGTCAAAAATGGATATTTTCTTCCATCTTCAATATTAAAATGGCTACACAAAAATTCACTAATTTTGATTTTTTTAATGCATGCTGATATGACAGCTGTCACAAAACAGTCTAACAAAATTATTACGAATAAAGTTAAAGACAACTAAGCACTAGAAGAGCCATCTTCTGGAAAAAAACAAACTTTTTGGCCAGCCCAATAAAAATCAGCTTCTCTATCTCCCACTCTGTCCTTACCACCAATTTTGCACTTCACAAATCAAGTATTTTTCCTAAGCAGATTTCTCATTGTAAAATATAATGTAGCTGATCAAAACCCTCAGACTGATCACCTGTGTAGGCCGTGATGCTGATTTCTTTTTCCTATGTTAAAGAAAAAGCTTAGGAAACCTTACAGTATTTGAAGTTAAAAACTCACATTTCATCAACTTTAATTGAAACAAGGAGAGTGTCATGGACATGTTCTGATAAAATACAAAATTTCTAAAAATAATTTCAAAATCAGCATATAAATAATTCCTTTATATACACATATATTAATTAATGCCCTTTGAATTCTTTTAGTTTTCATGTATATATGGGGAGAAAGAGTGAGAGAGAGAGAGAGAGAGAGAGAGAGAGAGAGAGAGAGAGAAAGCAATGACTTCTGCTCCAAATATTTTCTTTGATAGGTGCAAATTAAAACCTTATCGTCATTAATTTATTTTTAAAATTTAATCTTTATTGTGTATTTTTACATTGAAAATAATAATTCTAGAGTTTTTATTCTCAGATATTGACACCATTGTGCTTTTAACTTTCTTTAAATTGTTAAAAAGTGATTTGTTTTAGACCATTTTAAGATTCATTCAACAAACATTTATTGAGCACCAATTAAGTGCAAGTCACTAGGGATGTAATGATGAATAAAATACAGTTTTTGGCTTCACACTACTCACAAACTAATGAGATCATTAGTGACTGTAGCAATAGTACCCTTTGCTCCAACCATGATTTTAGGAGAACTTTGCAATCTTAGAAAATTTCCTGTAAACTCTGTCTATGAAGAAGCAGAACTCTACCTGTCCACTGTAGATAATTAGTGGCATAACAGAAATAATAGAAAACTTGGAATAAGGAGATTAAAATTTGCATTCTGGCTTAGCTACTCCTTAACCAGCCACCTTTTATAAAGCAATTAAACTTTCTGAGTATTTTTCACTCCCATATTGCTGTGATATTTTTCTGTACAGAGGATTAGAGTTTAATAGCTATGAAAATATGTATGTATTATTTAAAAATTTCTGAAAATATCCATGCTAAAGTGATTTCTTTCTCTCTTGAGTTATGTGGAGGCCAATTTTGCTGTCTGAATTTTGTAGCTGAAATGTATTGCTTTTATCACCATCCTCATCATCATCATCCTAATTGTGATATTGATATGCCTTCTATGTACCATGCAATGGTTTAGACTATATGTTTAGATCAGTGTTTCTCAACCTTAGCTGCACATTTGAATCACATGAATAGTTTTTAAAAAACCAAATGCCCAAGTTCTATTCCAGACCAATTACATTAGAATCTCTGGGGGAGGGACCCAGGCACCAGTACTTTCTAAATCTCCCTAGGTGATTCCAATTAGGTTGAGAACAACTACTCTGATTAATTATCTCATTAAATCTTTATAAAAACCCTGAAAGTAGACACGTTCATTTCCATCTTGTACAGAAGAAAACCTAGGTTCAGCAAAATCAAAGACTTTATTCAATGCCATATACCTAGTTAGTGGCAGAGTTTGGATTCAAACCCAAGTCTGCCTGGTTTCAGAGTCCATGTTCTTTCTCCTAAGCTCTGTTGATATGATGTCAATTCTATTTGGTTTGAACTCCAAAATGAAAGGCCGAAGATAAGAGGATTTTGAGCTCAGTTTTTTGTTCTATTATTTTTTTTTTAGAATATGGTGGTTTTTCTGTATGTAGAGATTAACAATTTAACTTAATTGAAGTGTTAGCAAAGTTTAGCAATGAAAATGTTCCCATTCCAGCTAACAAAGCAAGCACCTTTATTACTTGATATAAATTATAGCTATAATAATTTGATGCAGTGTACACATGTGAGCAGAGGTGAGTAGAAATAGGATATAGATTTAGTAATTTCTTATAGGAAGCATGTAAAAATACTGAGCTTTTTATTATGATTTTCCTGTAATATATACAGGTTTTTCAATTTATTATCTCCAAACTTTCTGTTATTTCATGTTTGGTTGAAATCTTTTAAGTAAAAATAGCATAAAGTTAAATTGATAAAATGGTGAGTCTTAGACTCCTTTTCTTGAAAGTCATATTTATTATTAGACATGTTTATGCCATATTACTTTGTGTTTTCTTTCTTTTTTGATTTAATCTTTACTGTATTTTTTCCATTACCACTTAGTCCCCTTATACCCCCAGCAATCTCCACACTGTTGTCCATGAGCCCTTTTTCCTTACTGCTCAATCCTTCTATCGCCTCACCTCTCCCCACAGTTGTCTTCCAGCTCTCCATCTATGAGTGTCTCTGTTTTACTTCTTAGTTTAGTTTGTTCATTAGATTCTGCATATGAGTGAAATCATATGGTATTTGTCTTTCTCTGGCTGGCTTATTTCACTTAGCATGATGTTCTCCAGGTCCATCAATACTGTCACAAATGGTAAAGTTTTATTCTTTTTTACAGCCAAGTAGTATTCCATTGTGTAAATGTCGCACAGTTGTTTTCTCCACTCATCTACTGATGGGCACTTGGGCTACTTCCACACCTTGGCGATTATAAATAATGCTGCATTGAATACAGGGGTTCTTATCTTCTTTCAAATTAGTGTTTTGGGTTCTGCTGAATATATTCCTGGAAGTGGGATAGCTAGGTCCAAGGCAGATCCATTTTTAATTTTTTGATGTATCTCTATACTGCTTTTCACAGTGGCTGCACCAGTCTGCATTTCCACCAATAGTGCAAAAGCATTCCCCTTTCTCCACATCCTAGCCAGCACTTGTTGTTTGTTGATTTATTGATAGCCATTCCGACAGGAGTGAGATGATATCTCATTGTGGTTTTAATTTGCATTTCTCAGATGATTAATGATGTTAAGTGTCTTCACATGTCCGTTGGCCGTCAGTATGTTGTCTTTGGAGAAGTATCTATTCAGGCCCTTTGCCCATTTTTTAATTGGGTTGTTTGTTTCTCTGGTGTTGAGCTGCGTAAGTTCTTTATAAATTTTGGGTATTAACTTCTTATCTGATGTATTGGTGAATATGTTCTCCCATTCTGTGGGTTGTCTTTTTATTTTGTTGATGATTTCCTTTATTGTGCAAAAAGTGTTTAGTTTTATGTAGTCCCATTTGTTTATTTCTCTTGTTCTTTTATTTGGGGTCTGTTTCTTTGTCTTCCCATTTTGGCTGCTTCTTTGTATTTTCTACCATAGTTGTTAAATTAATCAGTGATATAGCCTTAAGTTGTAATAAACAGAATGGCTTAAGCACCATAGGGTCGGGAAGAGTAATTCCTGTAGGTGGGGCTATTGATTCCCCTCAAGCTGATGTCACTTGGAAAAGAGTGCAATGCCTGAGAAAAATGGCCTCTGCATTATGGGGAATGAGTCAGCACAGGGATCCTGGTGGCTGTTCCTTCAGTTCTCTCTCCAGAGCCATCAACCTCAACTCTCCTCAAGCATCTCTAGTTTACTCTCCCTTCCCTCTGCTGGAGCCCAGGGTAAGTGGCTACAAACAAAAATTTGTTCATTGGCTGTTTAAGAGGCTTTCTGCATCTTCAGCTGTCTCTAGCAGACAGAAACCCTGCTGCTTTGCACAGCTGGACGTTATCTGGGTTCATTTCTGGGCTCTGGTGCTATAATATGGGTAGCCTAGCTTGGGGTTTAGACCCCAGATTTCTCAGGTGGAACTCCCAGGCTGCTAAAACATTCTTCTGGAACTTCAGCTGCCACCCGTGGGATCTCAGCCAGTTCTTTTGCACCTCCTCCACACTCCCTATTAAGTCTCATTGTGGTGAAGTTCTTTTCTTCCGTTCTTAGTTACAAGCCTTCTCGCTAGCTAAGGTTAAGTTGGTTATTCAGTATGATTTCTCTACAATTTAGTTGTAATTCTGTATTAGACCTGGGAAAAAATTAGTGTAGCTAATTACTCCTATGCCATCTTGGCTCTCCCATTTTTTATTTCCTGATTATTATTTCCTATCTTTGTTCCTTTTTCATTTTTATACCCTCCTTTATATTTGTAAGGTTTTATTTCTTCTTTTTTTTTCCTATAGAGTTCTGAAAATTGCACTAGGTAGGGTCCTTATTTGCAAACAAATTCTAGCTTATCTAAGTAGAAAAGGCACTGGTGAAAAAAAGATTGAATAGGTACTGAAATTAGCTGATGAGATTATATACAGATATCTGATTGGCTGCAAACTTAAAGTGATTGACAAGGACCAGAATACGTATTACAATAAAACACATTACAATGAATTATCTAATAAATTAAAATAGTTACCAGGTGTTCCTGTTTATGACTGTCATTTCATATTAATTAGTAATAGTGTGGATTGAGCATCGGCCTGCGAGCTAAGTGTCGCTGGTTCGATCTTCCAGTCAGGGCACATCAGAGAAGGAAAACTCTGACTCCAAAAAACCTCCGCTGCCTTGCGGCATACCTCTTCAGGGGAAAGGCTAAGGGAGTAAACCCCGACAGAAAATCCGGAGCCGGAGTCCCTAAGGCGGTTTGACGTTGTAGTCAACACCGGCAACTCCTGCGGCGCACCTGAAGCCAAGCTGTATCGACTCCGTCTTTCCCTTGGATCCCTCAGCTGCGAAGAGAGGGGGGGTCTGCTGCATGGGCAACAGCAGACCCTCCATATCACCCTGCCCAGGCTCTGTAGCTTCAGCTTCACTGGAGAGGACACTCCAGCGTCATCGCAAGATGTCGATTCAACACGGGAGGAGACAGATACCGTGTCACTCCCGAGTCGGACTGCACAACCATTCTCCGCGGTGCAGATAGACTCTTAAGAAGCTACACCATCGTCTCTCGAGACGGACGGCTGCCACCGCCGCCGCCGACGACGACGACGAGTAATAGTGTGTTGGGGACCCCCGATCCACAGAGATCCCTTGGTGTCGTGGATGAAATGAAGACTTCCCAGGCAGCTTGGGCTAGGGGAGAGAAGGCCAGCAAATGTCTGAGAGACAAATGCCCCAATTGCCTTCCTCCAACGTCTTTTATCGAGTGCAGTAAGCTTAAGGGCATATAGCATGCACATAAAGCTCATCAACCAATGTTAAGCAGTGCTGATTACAGAAAACAGATATTGTTCAGGGATAACAATTGAAGGAACATTGAGATCTCCCTCAGGTCAGGGTGTGTTGAACACAAAGACTTCAGATGGCCATAAAATAGGGAGGGTGAGCTCATTTTGAGTTAAAGTTAAAACCTCTGCTGCTGGTACAATCAAGTGATTCAGTGGTCAAGCTTCAAAGGACAAAAAGCATTTTTCTCATGACCCAATTCCCACTGGGGCCCACTGGCTATAGCATCGAGACACATATGCACCCAGCTTTCTTGGTTTTCCGGTCTGGTCTTACAGGCTTCGTTTCCTTCATCTGGCCTGTGAGGGGCTCCAAGTCTCAATACTTTCCCAGGGAGACCCCAACAATAGTGTCTTAATTTATTATACCAATTTTATTATATAAAAATAATGAATAGTGTTTAGGATGAGTATTACTTGGTTTGAGGTAAAAAGCTGGTTATAAAGGGTAGTTTAAAATTAGATGTCGATCATCTAGGTCATAGCATTCATTTTAGGGTGGTGGATTTCTAGGTGGTTGTAAAGTTACTAAAAATAAATCAATGAGCAAATGAAAGGAAACAGAACATGTAAAACCAGTTATAGGTAGGCATGAATCAAAAAATCATAAGTAATCTGATTTTGTGTACTTGCAGCTTAGAAGAAAATTAAAATTATATAACAGAAAACTAGTATCTCTAGAGTTACAAGAACAGAGATTATGTGTAATTTGTTAACTATTTCAGTTTAAATTTACTTTCTTTTGATAGTGATTAGGTAATTCAAATTTTTTGAAAAAATAGGATCTTAAGAGTTCACACTATTGTACAAAGTCAATCCTGTCAGCCAATTTATATATATTTTTTTAATTCATAAAATATACCTGTTGTAACTACATTCAAAAGACTAACTATTGAGTTTCAACATTTATGCCATGATAGAGTTTTCTAGAGCTGAACACTGCCTGGATCTTGACATGACCATTGCCCGACCAGGCATCTCTGATATGCATGGAACTCCTGTGCTTTCCCAGCTTTCACACCAAAGTCTTGTGACTGACACACTATGCTCTCTCTTCCTACACTTGCATAAGTCCTTCATCCTATCGTTTTCAACTTAGAAGTTACCTGGGAAAACTTCCATGACCTCCTTACCATCGACCTCTGCCTGGGCTAAATTTATCTTTCTGTGCTCCAGTGTCTCTGTATTGTAGAATCTAGATTAACTGCTTGAGGGAGTGTTTGTTTTTTTTTTATGAGACATGAACTCCAAAAGAGAAAAAAAAGACGCTTCATTCATTTTTTTCCTTATTTTGACTCCATATTAGATTGTTTTATGTTCATTTATAGATGCATTTCTTTGTGTGCAACTTATGAATCAAGTAAAAAAAAAAGAAAATTTGCTGTTTATACTTTTTGTGCAGTTGTACTTTACAATTTAACATTTTTTTCACAGTTATGTTTATTGGATGAATGTTAAATGTTGTGAATCATTTATGTTTTAGGAGCTGATTGCCAAACTTACTTCAGCTGGAGACACATACATGCTATAGCTATGGCTACTATTTTATCTGATAGCAAAGCTACCCATCTTCTTGGGAAGGAGCTCATTTTACAATCAGACATAATAAACACATAAGAATGTGGAGAAAAACATTGCTTCAGGGAGTTTATGTCAACTCACTGATCATATGTAAATATTCACGTAGACACTCTCTGCCTCTTTTGTCAATGAGTGGGCTTTTGCTTGATATTTCTGGAATTATACTTTAGAATTACTTGAAGATATTAGCAAAAAACAAACAAACAAACAAATATCCTATTGACAATTTACCATATAATCAATCAGTTAAGAACAACTTGAAGTCTCAAAGAGAGCAGTTATACCATAATTAGTGATAGTTGTTAGGATTCATTTCTCTTCTGTATTAGCACAGAATATGAGGGATGGCAATGTAAGAAACCTAGCAAATCAAGAATACTCTAGAAAAAATCCTTGAGCACATTTTTACTGTTTTCTTAAGACATACCTTATTCTCTCTTAATAAATATATCTTAAAGAGACAGTGTGTTTATTGGAAAGAGAAAGGGATTTAAATTAAGACAAAGTGTTTAAATCCTGGCTTCAGCCTCTCTGTCGAGCAAGTTACTCAAAGGTTTTGAGCCCAGTTTTTCCATCTGTAAAATGGTAAAATGGTAAAATGGTATGCTGAAGGGCTGTAGAACAAGTCACTTGATACACTGGGAGGAGAGTTCATGCTCAACAATTAGTTGCCATTCTTATTAGACACAGTAGGAAGACAAGACCAATTAACTACATCTTCACATTTTTTTCTTTTTCTTTTTTCGTTGGGTGGACTTTGGTTTTAGAGATGCATGTACCTCTCATTTGCAATAATTTTTAAAAAATTAAAGTAGACCATCACTCTCAAATAGGGAAAATAGCCTTTTTGTTATATGGGTGCTGATTTCCTCTGGGTAACAGCTGGGGTTTATAACTGCTCTGATTGCAAGCAGTCTGCTCATTTTGTATAGAATTTTACAGAACCAGTAAAAAAAAAAAAAAAAAAAGTGATTTGGGAATAAAGATATTTTTTAATACTTTGAATGTACCTGTTGTCAAGTGAAAGAATACCTGTTCATTTTATTCTGAACTGGGATCATTAAGCACTATACACAATAAACAATTCTAGATTTAATCTGTATATTTTTTGCACTGCTTCAGGTATACATCTTTATTTGTTATGTGTTCACTGTGAATATGATAGAGACAATGCTGGGAATCAGTCTTGATGCTGGCATGTGCTTTACCCTGGCTCAAGATCCATATTTGCTTCTTTATGCAGATCCCTAACTCTTTTCCCAAGGCTAGAATTTCCAACCAAAAATAATCGTTTAGGTTTTGTTTAGCTCCAACCTAATTGCTTCAAATATGTAGGTGTTTTTTTTTTTTTTTTTTTTAACTTTCCTCCTGATTTTGAATGAGGATTTAGTTAAATGCCTGTTTAAGAATTGATGAGTAATTTAAAGGATTTAGGAGAACATTTTGTGCTATTATATGCAAATACATGCTATGCATGGCTCCCTATGTCATTAACCTGGCAGTCATTTCATGCATGACTCCCCATCTTATTAAGCTAGCAGTATGGAATATTTGATTTACTAAACTGGTATGAACTACTTAGTGTGCTAATATAAGAATATAACTTTTAAATTTCTTTGGAATAACTATCTTCAAAACAGATTCTTGAAGACTATAACATTATTTTGACAGCTGTGCTCAGTTTCTAAAAGTCTATTTTAGAAAGCTTCTCATAACTGTTGGAACTGTACCTGTGTGATTTGAATGAACCATCTAATAATTGAAAATGAAAACCATCATAGCAATAAGAGCCCTTAGAATTCTGCAGCAAGTGATTCCAGAGCACAGGTAAATAAATTTGGTAGAAGCGTTTGCTTCTAGACAGGATGTTTCATAGCGTATGGTTGTCTGTGAGTCTGCCACTAGATTCCCAGTTACCATGATGCTGTAATAACTCTTTTTATAGCCAAGACCCCCCCAGGCTCCCCCCACCCCAACCCACTTTTGTTGCCATAGCAGCACTCATTGGCAATGGGATTTACAGAAAAAGAAGAGGGGGCAGGGGGGCTGCATATTTGTAAAGGTGGTGCAGAGCCAAATACAGCAGGAATTATGAATGCGGGATGCTGGATTCTTCCTTTTCAGTGTCCATTTCAGCTGGCGCCTAATGTCACCCACATAATCACAAGCCACTCTGTCATCATTCAGACCAGCTGCATCAAAGGAGACAAAGAGACATTTAGCAGCAATGGAAGGAATGGCAATTTAAAAGGCTTTTAAATGATGTTTTCTATATGTCTCAGCCAACAATATTGTAAAGCCTTTAATTTTTTTTTTCCTTCAATAGGACTTCCTTGTTTCTGGCTTGATTGATGACATGTTAGCACTAAGTTGGCCAAAAAAATGTCAGAGACTAGAAAAGCAGTCAAATAGATAATCCAAAAAGAAGCAAAAAGGACATATTTATAGTAATTTTCATTATTGTTAGATTTTGTTTGCACTTAAATTATATAGGTGAATTTGCCTTCATTTTTTGCCTAAGGTATAATTTTGAAGCAGAAATGTTTAATGTTTATCAGATATTATGTTCGTTGTTTTTTCAGTCATGACACGTATTTCAGAGTTCACAAGCAGGAGGGGAAAAAATGTTCATGAGAGAAGAAAACCAAGTGAATAATCTAGGGAAGTTGGTGAACTGTGACATGTGTAGGGCTCATGTGAATCATGAATATGTAAGGGATACTGGCTAGGCCCAGAGCAGGGGGAGGGGAGAAAATGCAAGGTAGAGAATGTGTCCAAGAGAGAGGGAAAATACAATATGTTTGCTGCAGCAATTCCAGGATTTTGGCAAGTATGTTAGGATATACAAATGGATGAAATAACCTCTAAAAACTGGGAGAGTTTATTGGTAGATGGTTGCAAATAGAGAAGCCCATTGTAAGAGGACCATTAATATTTGAATCTTTTCTTGGTTAAAAATTCTTTATGAGTTCTTCATCTCAAATCGTAAATAGTGCCTGCACATAAATATAGGCAATTACATGAATGGACTAGAATATAATTCCAGACATCACCTCAGTGTTATCTGGAACATCAGTAAACTACAGAGGTGGCACTATGCATTAGTGGGAGAAAGGAAAGGCTGTCCAATGATTAGTTTGGGGACAATTTGTTTATCTATACAGAAAAAAAATTAAAAGATTTATGTCACACCATAGGAAAAAAATAGTATTGACTAAAGGATGGAATTTGAATAAAAGGATCTAAAATTTTAAAGAAAAACATAGAAGACTATTTAAATGAGTTTAAGAGAGGTAAGGGCTTTTCAAACAAGCTATGAAAGTACAAATTTTAAGGGAGAAATAACCTGGTTTGACAAAAAGCATATATGCAGTAAGAAGACAAATTGAAGTCTATAAGACATTTTCAATGCAGTACTTCTCCGAGATTATTTTGCAGAATAAAGCACTATTATAAATTAATAAAAGAATATCTTTTTAAACAAAGAAACAAAAAATGACTAAACAATATGAACAGGACACTCGTAGAGGAAGAAACCTGAACTGCTAGCAAACATACCAAGGTGCTTCATCTCCTTAGTTGGAAAATGCAAAGGAAAACAAAAAAGATAAAACATTTTATAAACATCAGATTGGCACAACTTTTAAATCTGACAATGCCAAATACTGGTGTAGATTTGGGAGAACAATACTCGTGGAAGTTTAAATATGTATCAGTGCTTTGGAACACATTATGGTGAAATATGAGAAAATCTAAAATATGCCTGCTGTAGGACTAAGCAATTCTATATCTAGGTGTACACATGTACACACAATAACTGGAAATAAATATATCATGGCATATTTATATTATGAAATATTATATACCTATTAAAATGAATTTAATAGATAAAAGTTTTTAAAAATGAGAAAAAAAGTTGGAGTGAAAAGTAAATTCCAGTATCAGACATAAAATATGGTACCATTGATGATAACATAAATATGCTATTATATCAATATAAACTAAGTTATTTATAGATATATGATAATTTAGTAAAAACATTTAACTATGGGTAGAGAAGAATATGCTATTGATAAAGCAAAAAATGGGTTAATGAATTAAGCATGGGCAAAAAGAACACATGAAGTGCTAGCTGATGAAAGACACTTCACCACCTTTGAAGTGATGTTGCAAAAACAAAAATAGGAACAAAAAAACAGACCTGAATCTAATGAACTTTTGAGATTCAACAGATTTGTGGGAAATACAGAGTTCAAAGCTCACTATAAGGGTGTAATCAGTGAAATTCAGACTGTGAGGAATTCATTAGGCAGCTAACTCCATTTCTTCAACAACGAAAAAATTGCAAGTCAAAATTGTAAGTCAGAAGGATAAGAAAAAAAATTAAAAAAGGGAAAGTTGAAGTGAGATTTGAAAGTCCTATCAAGAAATAGCAATATGAGGGCTTCTTTTGAATCCCGATTCAAACACACAAACTAAAAAAGTTACATTTATGAGACAATTAGAAATGCAAATACTGACTAGGTATTTCATGTTGTTTTAGAGATAATATTGGTAACGCTTCAGTAGCAGATAGTTAGGTATTAACCAAAGAGAAGGGAGCTAAACTGGCTCAGCCTGATTAAGTCTGGAGCTACAGCTTCCAGACACTCCAGGAGATACCTGCCTTGCCCCAAGGAAATTAACATTCTTGGGAGTGGGGAATAAAACAGTATGGGGGAAATTCCTCCGTTGAGGCATGCGCAGTAGAAGCCAAAATGGTAACATAAAGAGGAGGAGAGTAGTCTGGAAAAATCTGGAGAAAGGATCGCATAGGATAAGGGCATAGAACCCTGAGAGATCTCAGAAAGGGATTGGTTAGGGGAAGGTCCCAGCACATGCCCCCAAAGAATTAGGAAGATTGGTTAGTTTGAAAGAAAGTTGCCCCTTCCCAAACCCAAGGAGATACAATAATACCTTAACAAGAGCCTGGGCTCATTCATTCCTGGTTTGCGCATTTTCTCTCCCAGTAGCAGCAACGGCTGAAGTGCAGCACTGACTGGGCTGAAGTGCACTCGGGGGCAGAGATATGCTGGACTACCAGAGCCCAGGCTGATGGCGTTAATAATTCTGAATCCCGACCCTCCTTGTGGGCACTTGTGCTCACCAGGCACAGGACTTCCCCCCTAGAGAGACAGAGCTGGTTAAGCCACCTGGTGGTGGATGGGACAGCAGGCACCATGGGACAGTCCTTTCTTTTCACTCCAATAAATCTTGCCACAATTGCTCATATCCTCCTAAGCATGAGTCCTGGAAATGCTTTTCTGCAGACTCCATGGAAGAATCCCATTTCCACAAGCAACAGTAATACAATCTATTTAGGACCATAGAATAAATATTTAAAGACAACAGTGGAGAGGCAAGCAAGGCCATCCCAGTTCCTTTATTACTACAAATTAAGCAGTCAGCTCTGAAATTTATCTCTAGAATAGTCCTGAAAGGTTCATTCATTCATTTGTTTGTTGAACAACTATATAGAGAAGCTATCATATATCAAATGTGGTACTCTTTTATGCTTTGGAGATGCGTAAAATCAAGGAATATCTCTGCCATCATGGAGTTTACACTGTATGAAGGAAACAACAGATAGTAAACAAATAAGCATGCAAGTAAATGACACGTCATTGGTAGTAAGTAATAGATAGAAAAAATAAAGCAGGCAAGGGGCAACAAAGGGAAGGGTTATTATTTTATATTGTGTCAAAGAAGGATTCACTAACAACATACTATTTAAACAGAAATATCTGAAAGAATCACGCACATGCCAATACCTGGGGGTGGAGAGGAACCTTCCAGGCAGAGGGAACAGTAAGAGTGAAAGACCTAAGGTGAGAGTATAACTGGGGTAATCTGGAACAAGTGAGGAGTTCAAGTGCAGCCATAGGGCAGCAAGTTATGTGAAGAAGTCAGAGATCTCAGGGAGATAGGACAGGTGAAGCCCTGCAGACCAAAGTAAAAACTTTGCCTTTTACTCTAAGGTGGGACCCTAATAGAGATTTTCAGTGAAGGTGAAACATCCACACTTAAATGTTAAGATTAGATCTTAAAGCAAGAGTAAAAGTGAAAAAAACAGTTAACATTCAGTCAGTTATAATAATCTAGTTGCCTGTATCACTTCAGTATCATGATCTCATAATTGAACTTCTGATTTTCTCCTCAGACTTCCAACTCCTAAAGCCTTCCCATTTATTTTATTGTACCAAACCCCAAATCTCTTTTTTTCCAGACACACATAAAATCCTTCAGATTCAGAGCTCTAGCTTTAAAATGCAACATGTTCTTTTTTTTTATTGTGGCAAATGTACATAACATAAAATGTATTATTTTATGTACTGTAAGTCCATTTTCTCTTGCATTAAGTGCATTCATGTTGTTTGAAATGATCACCACCATCCATTTCCAGAACGTTTTTGTCCTCCTCAGCAGAAACTCTCCCCCAATTCAACACTAACTCTTCATTCCTTCTCCTTCTCCAACCTTCGGCAACCACTTTTCTACTTTCTGTCCCTATGAATTAGACTGCTCTAAGTACCTAATGTAAATGGAATCATACAATAACTCTCTTTCTGTGACTGGTTTATTTCCCTTAGCACAATGTCCTCAAGGTTCATCAATGTCATAACATGTGTCAGAATATCCTTCCTTTTTAAAACTAAATAATATTCCATTATGTGAATACACCACTTTTTAAAAAAAATCCATTTATCCATCACTGGATACTTAGGTTGCTCTACCTTTTGGCTCTTGTAAATAATGTTGATATGAACATGGGTATACAAATATTTGTTTGAGTTTTGCTTTCAATTCCTTTAGGTATATATCAAGAAATAGAACTGCTTGATCATATAATAATCCTATGTTTAGTAATTCTATGCCATGGCAATGCAAATGAGTAGATGTTTCAAAGAGAACCAAAAGTGTTTTCCTGAAAGTGAAAAAATGTTTCAAGAAGTAAAAAGTGAAGAACAGTGTCAGCACTACTAAAAGAGCAATTAAAATGAGAACTAAGTGTTGTTCATTTGATTTAGCAACGTGGGTGTTGTTTATGAGTTTGACAAGAGGTGTCTTGGTGGAGTGGTAGGAGTAAAATCCTGATTGGCATAGCTTCAAGTAGCGTAACAGATAATAATGGGGATAGAAAACTTACTTTAAAGAGAAGCAAATATGGGGATGAGCTAGAGCCTGACTATGAAACAGTTGTTTTTAAATGGTAATTGTACAGGCAGAGGAGGTTACCACTATGTGAGCAGCTACTAGTCTGAGGGCTGAAATAAAACAAAAAGGTGGAGGAAGGACAAATTTTCTCTTTTTGCTAGAACTGAGACATTCATCTTCTCCTGCCTTAAGACATTGACATTCCTAATTCTCAGGCCTTCAGATGTGGACTAGGACTTATACCATCAACCCTCTGATTTTTGGCTCTTCAAACTTACACTAAATTATACCAGCACTTTCTTGGTTCTCCAGCTTGCAGAAAGAAGATTGTGGACCTCTCTGTTTCTGTAACCATGTGAGCCAATTCCTGTGATGTCTCCTTTTGTATATACCTATATATCCTATTGTTTGTGTTCCTCTGGAGAACATTGTATTGTACACTTACTATCAAAGGTAAAGCTGGAATGTGAAGTCACTGCCATATACATATATATATATATATATATATATATATATATATATATAAAATTATTAAATTGTTATTGTTTTCTGTGCATAAGACAATATACTCTCTATGAGAGTGCCTGTGAAAGTTTAATTACTATTTTCAATAAATGTAAAGCCTAGTTCATTTCATTTGAAATTCAGTGTTGGAGGAGAGCTCGATGGGTACTCTAGTTCACCAGAAAGAATAAGTAGGTCCTAGAACAAATTAAACCTGAAACATCATTGAGGCAAAAGTAACAAAACTGAAGCTGTCCTACTTTGAGTACATCACAAGAAGGCAGGGTTCTTTGGAAAAGACAATGATTCTTGGAAAAATAGAAGGCAGCAGGAAGAGAGGAAGACCAAATATGAGATGGATACACTCCATTAAAAGGGTCATAGGCATAAGTCAATAGGAGCTGAGAAGGGCTGTTGAACACAGGACATTCATATAGTCTGCAAGAGTCCAAGCCAATTCAGTGGCATGTAACACATAACATCTAACTTGGGACAAATGGGGAATAAAGCCCAGGGAAGTGATTTAATATTACTCTTATATCCTACGATAGAGAAGAAGTCCTAGGGAAGAGCAGACTTTCACATAGATTTAGTCTCTATGGCAGTTATTAGTAATTTTTTACTTCTTTGTGATTGAATGGAATCACAGCAGAACAGCAGTGAAGCATTGAAGAATATCAAAAGCTATCTGTAAATGATACACACTTAATGATGGTAGCTCATCTATAACTGCAACTATGAGCAGAATGGAAAACAATTTCATTGGGTATAAAAAATGTCTATTTCATAAAGTCTTTGATCAGTCTTTCTACTGAGGGAGCACTGAGAAAGCTCTTGGGCTTTTTTATAAAGCATTCAAATTTAACTTTAGGAAGGCTAAGTGTATCTTCTGGTTTAACAATTCTTCCAATGTAGCCCTTACATTGTGGATCTAATTAAGAAACATGGTCTAAATTCAGGTCTAATCTTGAGAAAGCAATGTAAATTATCATAAGGCATATGAGCAATTGACTAAGATAGGATCATGAGTGCTTGAAGAACAACATTTACTTATCTATTTAATCAAAATGACAATACAACATCTAAAATTAAATATTGAAGGAAGAAATACTATTGTAAGGAATCTTAGTGCTTTCTCCAAGAAGGAAACTGTTTCTTTTTTGTTAATAGTCAAGGGCATGGAAACAATAACACAAAATACAGAAAATACTTTCTGTAAGACACAGAATCTTTGCCCTCTATGTTGATTACATAGAAGGAAAAGAATAACTGATATTTTAAGTCAGAGTTGTCAAATTTTTTCTATAAATATCAAGAAGTAAATATTTTAGTATTTCCAGACCATACAGATTATGTTGCAGCTACCCAACTCTGTTATTATAGCATAAACACAGCCATACATAAATAAATGGGTTTGGCTCGATCCCAATAAAATTGTACTTACAAAAACTGGGGAAAAACAAACAAACAAAAACAAAAACTGGGGACTGGCCAGACAGGGCCTGTGGGACATCATTTGCTGATGCTTGTTTTAGGTGAAGGCATTAATCAGAAATACAGAGAAGGAAACTCATTAAAAGAGAGTGTGATTGCAACACATTTTATAGCTTTTTGGACTCAGATATTATAAATTGGGGCACATAAGTTTATGTCTCAAAGATACATACTTTCTGTAGCATATAAAAATAAGCAAAAATATGTAAAGATAAATTAGTCTTTGATCAGTGTTTCAGTTTCCATCTCATTTAGAAAATATCTACATATCTAAGAATTACCTATTAATTTTCTCAATTTAATATTAGTCCAAGATTTTAAGGATTATATAAACTGACACATTACACATTACCATCAATATAAAAACCCATTAGCATGTTGGTTTAATTTAAATATAAACATATTTTCATGTTTTAATATTATGCAGGTGTGTTGTTCAATTATTTGATCCATAAACCTGTATATATAAGTCTGGGATTTTCAGGTTAACATTCTATGTGATAAAAACCCCAGTAAAACAAAATGTATTCTTGTGTAATACTTAACACTGATAAATCAGGGAGAAGAGTTTATTTTCAAATTAAAAATTTTAAAATAGTCTCATTTCCCAAAATGTTTTTGTGCAAGCAATTTTTGTGAAAAGATATTTTTAAAGTCTAACTCGTTTAAAATATTAACAGTTTAATTCCCTTATTTTCTAGGAAAATTTATTAATATTTATAAAAGTGCTTAGTTATCTCTATAAACAATCCCAACAGTTATGTTAATTAAGAATCACATAATATAATTCATTGAAAGTTTCCAGAAGTAGAACAATGTAATGTAAAAACATTGTTAAACAGACATATAGATAAACAGAAACGTAGAAAACAGATACCATCTGTTGTATAACCAGCCACAGGTCAAAAGTAAACACAAATATAAAAACACACAGCTCTTCCTAATGAATATAGAATTTTAAAATCACTTTAAACTCAAAATAGAAAAAATAATCATCAAGACTAGTAAACTAGATTTTCTTTTCTCTCATCTAACAAGAACAGTTATCTTCCATCATTCAACACTAATCACCAAATGATTAGACAAGAGGTTGGCAAACCACAGTCTATGGAATATTTTTGAATGACTCACAAAAAATAGATTTTACATTTTTAAATGGTTGAAAAAATCATAATAATATTTGTCAACACACGGCAATTCTAAGAAATTAAAATTTTAGTGACTATACATAAAGTTATATTGGACTCAGTCATGCTTATTCATTTATGTTGAGTGTATAGTTGCTTTTAGACTACAATAGTGGAGTTGAATAGTTGCACCAGAGACTATATGACTCTCAAACCTAAAATATTTACCATCTGGTCTTTTACAAAAGTAGTTTGCCAACCCTTGTGCAAGACCACAAAATAAATAAATTCCCAATCATTGCTATCTCCAGTGGAGAATAACTTGTTCATTATGTGCAAATCAGGAACAAAATAAAAACAAATTCAAAGCAGGAGAAAAAATCAGTTGATAGTAAAAACTTCTATTGCCACTTGAGATTCACTCTGAGAGTCAAGAAATATGTTCTAAGCTCTAAGCAGCCCATAAAGTTCACTTCTCTGGTAATGCAGTTTATGTGTACCTATTAGGTGAATCTGTTTGGCATCTCTGTGGGTGACCTTCAAACTGTTAGAGAATAACTTTCAAAGGATAAAATGGATATGGATATGTTTAAAAAAATTTAGTGAATTCAATCAGTAATGTATAAAAAAAACCCATATCCTACAGGATCATTTTACATTAATATTTCATGAGATTGATCGATAGCTATTTTCATTTGCAAGTATGTGAAATCTTTATCAGATTTAGATGTCAATATTTTATTTGGTTCATAAAAAATCAAAACAATTCAAGATTGGTATTCATATTAGTATTAACAATATTAGTATTATCTAGTCTCTAAAGCTTTTGTAGAATTCCCCTATGAAACCATCATGACCTGGTGCTTTTATGTAAATAGAGCTTTAATAACTTTTTCTAGTTACTGTGAAAATTATGCTATTTAACCTTTCTATTTCAATTGTGGTCAACTTTGTTAAATTGCATTTCATAGAAAATTGCTCATTTCCTTTTGAATTTCAAATTTATTTGCATTAAATAATAGAAATTAGTCATACATACACACATATGTATATGTATATACATATACATTTATTATATGTTGTTGGGTCTGCGACCCCCGAATAGTGAGGTGGGCTCTGATCTGGTGGCGAAGAAAAACTTTTGTGGAGCCTTTAGGAGCTTTTGCATGCTTTATCGCAACAGCGTGGCCAAGAGTGCTAGCAGTACACTCTGGTGTCTACCCTACAGTGCCATGGGCTTATATACACTTGTTACACAAAGGTGGCTTTTAGCCAAGTGGTTACATCAAGCATAGGAAGTAGTTGTTACATCAGTGGTTATACAAGAGCTGACTATGTCTGCTACCGGAACTCAGCTGCTGAATCAGCTATCCAGAAGTCACACTCTAGACCTAGGTTCAACTCCATCTTAAGCCTTGGCCATATCACTAGGGGCCTCGCCTTGACATGTGTGTGTTTGTGTGTGTATATATAGTTATATATATTATATATTCTTGTCCCCTTTCAATAGTTATTTCCCACTTGTTTCTTATTTTATATATTTGTCTTGCTCTCATGTTTTAAAAATTAGGTTAGCTAATGGCTTGTTTATTTTGTTTATTTTCAAAAACTATCATTATTTCTAATATATTTATGATTTCAACTTCATAGATTTCCATTTTTATCTTTATAGTGTTCTTTTCTGCTCTCTTCTTGGCTTAATTTTTGTTCTTTTACCAAATTTGAGTGAGAAAATATATCATATAATATATATTTATGTAAAATTATAAATTTTCTTCAAATGACTAGTTTAATTATACTATAGATTTTAATATGTAGTATTTTTATTGTAAGTATGTTTTAAAAATTCTTTGATTTCAGTTTTTTTTTTTAAATTTCAGGTGGAATAAACTTTTTGGTTTTCTGTTTTGGATTTTGGGTAGTTTTTTTGTTTGTTTTAACTTTTATTTTATTGAATTTTATTCAGGAATTGTTATTTATATTGTTTCTGTTTTATGGAGACCTCAGAAATCATGGAACAGAGACTGCAAACCATGACCACCAGTCCATATCTGAATTCTTGCTCCACAAAATCTATGAATATAATAAAATGGTTGTTTTATGCAATAAGCTTTGGAGTGGTTTGTTATCTGTAACAGATAACTAAAACATGGCATAGTATCAAGAAAATTTGCTTTCTGATTTAAAATAATAGAAAAACCCTCTATTGGATATGACACTATAGGTCATAAAATCTAATCAGCGTTCTGATATCTGAATCCTTCTAAACAAAATTGCCAATCATTATCATCCTGATCCTATTTAGATATCTCCAGTGACTGGGAGTTTACTTATTATAACTGCTTTCATAATCAGCCTAAAATTATTTTTTCTTGCTGGCTTTAGCTAGTAGGACATGATATAAAAGAAAAGTATCATAGATTAAAAATCACCCATAGACGCAGGCCAGGACCAGACCCAATTTTTCCAGGAGAGATAGTGTATATAATTGTTTCTCTGGTTCAATTTTTTTAGTACTTAATAGAAACAGAGTAGATGTAACGGCTTTTACAATTTCTGCTTTTAGCTTCTATTCTATAAGACAAAGAAAATATTAAATGGGTACTTTTTTCATATTTAATTTATTGTGTATCTGCCAATCAAACATGATCAGTCAGAAATGATTATTTTTTTCACTGTTATGGAAGCATTTCTTTGACTAATAAGAGAAAATATTAGGACATATATTTTTTCTGCCATTAATAAGGTTCAAAAATGACATCTACCTCTATTTTATGAGCCTATCCCTGACTATTCACTTCAATGTCCGGAATATAAAATTCATGAGCCATTGCTATGCCTCTATGGAGTTTTTCATTTATTCTTTGTGTAACTGTCTCTCTCTTTACCCTCTGACCTCAGGATAAAAAAATGTTTTCAAATGTCCATCATTTAAAAAACTTTGTTGGTGTTGTGTGGTGGTCTTTATAGCTCTCTAAAACCTGAAGGCTTTGGGCTTTACCCTGAATTCATTTGATCTATCTCAACATTATTTATAGAAAACATTAGAATGTACCCCTAAAGATTTTCTGAATGTAAGGCCTTTGGGATCATTCTCAAATTCTCCTGGCATTGACCCAAATATAATGATAAAATTAGATCTGATCCTGTGGACATAATTGACCCATTGCTATGACAGAATTTTTATTCTGATGTCTAAACTTACATTTAAAAAATTTTTAATATGCTTTATTGTTTATGCTATTATAGTTATCATAATTTCTTTTCCCTTTGTTCCCCTCCACCCAGTGACACCCCTCCCTCCAGTTGTCCCCCCAAGTCCATGCCCATTGGTTGTGCATATAGTTCTTCTCAACATCTTCCTGTTTACTCCACTCCCTCCTACTATGCTTCTTAATTCCTGTACCATCTCCCTCCCTTCCCCCCTCCCCAATGACCTCCCCCCAATATGTTCCCCACACCTATAATTCTTTTCCCATTCTTGCTGCATACTTAGTTTCCCTTTGTTTCAATTCTCTAGCTTCTGTTGTTGGTTCTTGTGATACATTTTTTATTTTAATATTCATAGTTTTGATCCTCCTCCTAAAGAAATCCCTTTAACATTTCATATAACAGTGGTTTGGATCTGATGAACTCCTTCAGTTTTACTATGTCCTGGAAACACTTTCTCTGCCCTTCTATTCTGAATGACAGCTTCACTGGAGAGAGTAATTGTGGCTGTAAGTTTTTGATTTTCTTACTTCGAATATTTCTTGCCAGTCCCTTCTTGACTGCAGAGTTTCTTTTGAGAAATCAGCTGAGATCTTATTGGGACCCCTTTGTATGTAATTCTCTTCTCTCTTGCTGCTTTTAAGATTGTCTCTTTATTCTTAATTTTTGACATTTTGATTATAATGTGTCTTGGAGTGGTTCTCCCTGGGTCCAGTATTTTTGGAACTCTCTGTGTTTCCGGGACCTGTAAGTCTATTTCCTTCCCCAAGTTCGGGAAGTTCTGCTTCATTATTTTTTCACATAATTTTTCAATATCTAGTTCTTTTTCACCTTCTGGCAACCCTATGATTCAGATGTTGGCCTGCTTATACTGTCCGATAAGTTTCTGAGCCTCTCCTCATTTTCCTTACTTCTCGTTTCCTCTCTCTGCACTGGTTGACTGTTTGTTCCTTCCCTATGTTCCAATTTGTTCATTTGATCCCTGGTTTTCTCACCCTCACCACTAGTTTCATATGTGTTTTTGTTCATTTCAGTAGGACTAGCCTTCATTCCTTCCCCATCTTTTTTAAGATCTGCTGTTATGTCTGTAAGCATTTTTATAACCAAAGCTCTGAACTGAGCCCCAAAAGATTTCCTATCTGCTGAGCCATTAGATTAGATATTTGCTGTCTGGTCAGCTGTGTCACCAGGCCATGCATGATCTGTGCCATCCTGACAATTTTGTGTTTACCTTTGCTTCCTGGGCAGGGCTGTCACACCTTCTATGCTATAGGGGGTAGAGCCCCGTGCAATCGTCACAACCAGGCATCTCATCTCACCATGCTGTGGTTTTTTTGCGGTAGTGGGGGTCCAAGATGGATACCTGCCGTTTACTGTCCGCTGAGAAACCAGGAGCCTCCTCCTCCATTCCCAACCCCTCTGGGCCTCACAGTCCAAGGCAATGGGGGTCTGCCTTCCCCAGCTTTGGAATCACAAGCTGACAGGTCTGGTCAGCAGCCGGGGGTGCACCCCAGGCTCATCTCGCTTCCCCCTAAATACGGGTGTCTGTGCTTACCGCTGTCCTGCCTCTGTTGCTGCTGTTGCTGCCACAGATAGGACAGCTTGAACTCTCCTCCCCAGCTTCGCCCCTCCTATGTGTCCGGATGAGCACCACTTCTTTATAACTTCATACGTTGAACTTCTATTTATTTTCTGGAACTTCTGGTTATTTCTGGTTTTCGGTAGTTGTGTTTCTTCTTAGTTGTGGAGGGAGATGATCGTGTCAGTCTAGACCTCCATCTTGGCCAGAAGTCTCTTGTGTTTGCTCTCCGTGTCCCAGGGAGAGCTGTCGTTCCTACTACGTTGTAAGGGGCTGAGCCTTAGGTATTCGTTAGTAACAGGCGACCTGTTTCACCACATTGTGGTGCTGGATGCAGGGGAGGGGTCTGACAGAAGAAATAATGCTGCTTGCCCAGCACTCACCCCTTTTCCATGGACTTCTCCCTCTTCCGCACTGGACTGGCACCCCTCTAGCTGCTGCTCTAGCTGTCTTTCCCAGAGTGGATGTGTCTGCGGATAGTCTAAGACTGTGGGGGCCCTTTAAACAGGCAGACTCTTCTGAGAGACTGGCAGTTTATGCCTCCATCCCAACTCCCACTGGTTTGCACAATCAAAAGCAATGAGGCTTGATTTCCCCCGGTCCTGGGACAGTGAGCTGTGCAATCTGGTGAGGAGCTGGGAATGCTCCCCAGGTGTCCCTCCTGACTTTTTAAAACGTGTAACTGCACTTTCCAGTGGCCTGCTGCTGGTGCCGCAGCTGCCACCACCACATCGTGTCCTCTCCACCCTGGTTCCATTCCTTTTACCTGTCTGGATGAGTATTTCTTCTTTATATCTTTGTTTGTTGGACTTCCATGCACTTTGATTTTCTGGAACTTCTGGTCGTTTCTAGTTTTGAGGTAGTTGTATTTCTTCTTAGTTGTGGAGGGAGATGTGCATGTCTGTCTATGCTTCCATCTTGGCCAGAAGTCCTGAACTTACATTTTTGTCATTCTTAGAAAATCTCATATTTGACTAGACTCAGCCTAAGAGGTCGAATCTCTCCGAGGAGATAGCCTATGTCTCTTGGCAATCTGTTTTTTGTTTTTTTGTTTGTTTGCTTTGGTTTGTGTATTTTTGGCTTCCTTATTTCTCTGCCAAAAGTTTAGCATATTCAGCAGCCTCTTCCTCATTTTTCTTAGAATGCTGTTTCTTCAGAGCAGATGTATGGAGTAATGATGCTGAACATTGGGTATTTTGTTCCTGGATTTTTTTTGTTGTTGTTGTTGTTGTTTTTTAATCTTCACACGAGGATATGTGTGCCCCAAATGGGCATTAAACCCTCAACCATTTGGTACATATTATTATGCTCCAACTAACTAAGACACCCTGCCAGAGCTTGTTCTAGGTTTCTTACCTTCTTTGTTGAGGGGCTTTCCCACCACATGTTGGTGGGCATAATCTTTAGAGAGAGTGGAAATTTTGTGGCTTCACCTAGCTCTTTCGGGCCCAAGACACAATAGTATCAGTGAGACCAGGAGTATCTCCCCCCCCCCTTTTTTTATGATGACCAGGTTGAGAACACTCATATTGGCATCTTCAGTGCAACTCCAAACAGATGTGTGCTTTCTTTCTCCGATCCTCCTTGGTCTACAACAGGAATGCCACTTACTCAGTAGATGCAGACACTACCATGGGTCAAGACACCCTGCTTCATGGGAATACCTTGTTTGTCATTCCTACCATTGATTCTAACCACATAACCCATCTATTTATCACCCAGAGCATCAGTAGCAACTTCTGTGGCCATATGCTTCTTATAAAAGGTATGGAATTTGTGTTCCTTATCTACTCCAATGAGTTTCTGGCAGCTAGGGGCTAGTATGTTCAGCTTGATCCTCAAGCAACAGACCACTTCCAAGGTGCCATAATAAAAAGAGTTTTACACCAGAATTTTTGATGGTATCCTGGACCAGAGATTTCTGTGAATCTGTATCCCCTGAATACTGACAAAAACTGAAATAACATCTTGGGTTTGAAAGCATCCCATTTATGTTATCTGATATTGAAAAAAAAATTGGAGACTATATATTTTTGAAATATAAGGGTTAATTCCATTAGTATTTAACAGTGTTTTGAAAATTTTGCCAAGGTAGAAAGAAAGAAAGCAGAAATAAAGATATAATCATTGGGAAGGTAAAAATAATATTTACAAAATTCAAAAAGAACAAGTGAAAACTAAAATAAATTAGTTGATTTTTAAAACTTTAAAAATATATGTTTCCTATACCAATAGGTAGATGCAGGCAATTTTTTCTATTTATAAAAATACTTTTAAAATTATTTAGCAAAAGACCTGAAATTACCTTGTTTGTGCAGGACCCATGTGACTACAACTGTAAAATTTTATTGAGAAAGTATTGGAGGTTTTGAAATGATATAAAAAAAATACATATTATATAATATTGGCTGGGAAATTGGCATTTACATTGTGATCCTAATCATGTTTGCATTATGTCCATGGACATAGGAATATGAGCAAAAGAAAACATATAAGAATTTAACATTGGTTTTCTCTGAGTTTTAAGATTATTGCTGTTTTTCCCTCAAAGAATTCTATCGTTTCAAACTTTTGTAAAATGAGAACATATTTCATAATATGAATAAAATTTTTAATCTTTAAAAAGTTATTTTAAGATTGAGCAAAAAAGAAAAATCAAGAAAGAATTAATGGATATATACAACAGTGTGATGATTGTGAGGGAGTGGGGGTTGGGTGGAGGTGGGAGAAGGTAAATTATAATGGAAAAAAAGAAAGAAAATTTTATTGTAATATACAGTATTTCCTCACTTATTGCGGGTATTACATTCTAGACACCCCAGGATAGGTGAAAATCCATGAAGTAGGAACCTTACATTTATTTTAGTATTTATATAAATTTTAAGGCTTTATAAACCCTTCCCACACACTTATAAATCGTTCCTAGTCCCTTATTAACCTCATAGTGAAAAATCCGCAATAAATAATTAAATATAATGCTTTAAAAAATCCTGTGATACAGTGAGGCCATGATAAGTGAACCGCGATATAGAGAGAGACTACTGTATATAGTTAACAATTTGGAAAAATTGGTTACTTTAAAGTGAATAAAGTGGTTACTACCTTCTAAATACTTCAAGTGATGATTCATGGACTCATACAATTTTAAAAAATTTAAATGATCTTCCCTTTACTCTAGTCCTACATTATTTTGGAGCAAAGCCCAGATATTATACTATTTTAAATTTATTTATTTCAGGATGTACTTCTAAAATATAAGAGATTTTTTTTAAAACAAAACCACAATAGCATTATCATAGATGAAAAATTCACAAGAATTTCTTAATATTAAATATCCAGTCAGTATTCAAATTCAACAATTGTCTTATAACTTTTATTACATTTTTTGAGTCATAATTCAAATAATGTATATACATTTTAATGTTTCATATGTCTCTTCAGTTTCTTTTAATCTATAGGCTTCTTCTCAATTATTTTTTGAACTTGAATTTTACTTCTTGGGTGAACTGTACCTTTGAACTTTTAGACTTTCTCTTGATCTTGATTGATTAGATGTTACTCATTAAATGCTTGTGTATCGTTTAATAGAGCCCTTGCGTTTTCTATAAATTTCTAGTTAGAGCTATAGACTATCAGATTCACATTATTTTTTTCTTTTCTTTTTAAAAAATTTTTGATGTTGGTATTATTTGTTATTTTAAAGCATGTTAAACATTGTTGACACTCCCACTTAAGAGTACATATGATTTCCTCCTTTAATCTCAGCTTACTCTTGTAATTTTCTTGTAACCAGTACAATGCAGTGGAACTAATGCTATGAAACTTTTGAAGCTAGGTCATGAAAAATCATGAATCTTCCACTTGGCTTGTTTTGGATGCTCACTTTCAGGCAACATTTCCCTAGCATTTAAGCCCCCGACATTTTGTAATGTCTGGAGATAATTTTGGTTGCCACAACTGAGAGGGTAGTATGCTGCCATCTAGTGAGTAGAAGATGGAGATACCGACAAACAAGACACAGAACAGCCCCTTGCAGTAAAAAATCATCCAGCCCAAAATGTCAATAGTGCCAAAGTTGACACTCCCTGCTCTAAGGGAACCAAGCTGCCATTAATAAGTCTGATTACTTTGAGACTACCACATTGGAGAATATACTTGTTGATATTTCAGTCAATTCCCATGAGGACTTTTAGTTTAGTTGAGCTCAGTCATTTGAATGAACTATTTTTTAAAAAGATTTTATTTATTTATTTTTAGAGAGAGGAGAAGGGAGGGAGAAAGATGGAGAGAAACATCAATGTGTGGTTTCCTCTCACATACCCACAACTGGGAACCTGGCCCACAACCCAGGCATGTGCCCTGACTGGAAATTGAACCAACGACCCTTTGGTTCACAGGCTGGCACTGAATCCACTGAGCCACACCAGCCAGGGTTTAAGTGAACTATTTTTGATAGTTAATACAGTTGAGTTTTCAGATCACAAGGTATTGAGAATCTTTGCTTTCAATTTCATGAGAGACCCCTAATGAGAAAAGCCCAGCCAACTCCTTCCTGAACTCCTGACTTACATTATTATGAGTAAAATAACAGGTTGTTTTAATACACTAAATATTGGGGTAATCTGTTAGACAGCAATAGTAATAGGAAGTAATCATTGCTTAAATCCATTCATAAATTAGTAGCTACAAAATAGATATAATGTAATTATATCACTTTGTTTATTATTAATTAGAATATTTCTATAAAGAGAAACTTCCCCTTGTTGATTATTACATGGATTGGTTGCCTCTCACACTCCCCTAACTGGGGACCTGGCCTGCAACCAGGCATGTGCCCTGAATTGGAATCAAAGTGGCAACCCTTTGGTTCACAGGCTGGTTCTCAATCCACTGAGCCACACCAGTCAGGGCTAAAGTTTGTATATAGTTTATATAAGAAAACCAGTATGAATGCTTGACTTGACAACCTAATAAAACAACAAATACATACATAAAGACATACATACATAAAATAAAAGAGGGATAAAAAATCTTAGGAGAAAATCTTGAAAGCAAGAAATGAGGGTTGATTGATTATTTCAAAGAGGAATAGTTAGATTGACATCTGACTGTTGAATGGTCACAATGGAAGACACATATAAATGGAAAGTGGCTTCCATTTGCTAAAAGGAAATAACTGCCATACTAGAATTCTATACCCATTGAAAATATTTTTGAGAATAAATATGAAATAATGACTAAATTCAAAATAATACCCACAATAAAAGATGAAAATTGTTTATAGCTAAAACTATGAGATAACTATGTTATTTTGTTTTACTTTTCAATCAGATAAGGAGATGATTGCTCACAGTTTCTCTGACATCCAAATGGAAACAGGTGACTAAATAGCAACCAACAGGAAGAGAGCACAAATTATGTACTTATCCTATGCCATAAAATGTTCTGTAAGATTTAGCATACTCCTTTTTTTCTCCTCTGTGACTGAAAGCAGAGAACTAAATCCTTAGTCCTAGGTTCAACTTATTAAAACTTGTAAGAAAACTTTCAGGAGTTTTTCCAAACCCACACCAGACAATAACATGAGTAAAAAGTATTTTTTAAGGTATTAACACTTCTGAAATTTTGGGAGCTGTTTATTAAAGAAGCAAACATTACATTCCCAGATTAATATAAACATTGACAGCTGGTGAGGAGATCATCATCAATGGCTTTACAAATGGAAATTCATTTTTGTTTGGTGACAATCCATTTGGTAAACTGTTACCTGGGGTAACTGGAGAGGTAGAGTTCATATCTAATGAGAAATCAGTTCTTGGAAATATATTTTTGGGGAAAAAACACCTTAGTGTGTGCTATTTGTTACTGGTAGTTTTTATAAGGTATTACAGGAAAGAAATAAGCTTAAGAGAGAATTGGCAGGTTTTGCTAGTCTAAATAAGAAGTACCCTAAAAATTCCATAATTCATTATTAACAGGATTAGAAAAGTGTTTTCTAAATATCAACAGTAAGATTTTAAATGTCCATGAGGAAAAAAAAGAGCTTATTTAAACTTCTTAGTTTGATAAAGTAATTGAGGGCCCAGATGAGACTATGACATGGTTTTCCCACTTTCATGTTGCAGAGTGCCTCATGGTCCCCATAACTACATTGAGGAGGGAAATGTAGGAAACGAAACAAATCAGAGTCAAAACAACTTTGAATGGTTACTGGAATATGAAAATTTAAGAAAAGAGGACTAAGTTTTTGGAAAGACTGTATTACTGAAGAAATCATGAGCCCTGACTCAAAAGGCTTTTGACATTTTGGAACTCAAAACTACATTTGTATCCTTGCATAAGTAGAAATGAATGGTTCCAAATAGGACATATTTTCTAACATTCATTTCAAATATTCCATGCAAAACAACTAAAAATGATGAACCTTGCAGAGGGAAAGGAGAGGGTCATAAAGAATAGTGGACAGGGTTTTACCACCCAGGGAGTAGATTCAGGTCTAATATGGAAATTTCCAACCCCAGAGTGGTGGACTTTCATAGTAGCTGATCCTGCATTGCTACAGACCACTGATTGATGTTTCATCCATTGTTATTTTTTCTAAATGATAATCATTTTTGCAATTATCTGTTTTCATTATACCATAGTATATTGCATATATGGAGGGAGGGGTAAATAACACTATTTTTCCAGGTCTCAGTTTCCAGGAACAAGATGATCTACATCAAAACCTGATAGGAAAGACAGTACATAATCACAGAATAACTTCATGGTCAATGTCTACCTTGAGTGTGGGAATTGAGTGACACTTTCTGAGTTAGACATATTTCCTCATTTTGCAGATGAGGAAACTGATTAAGTACCTTTTGTTAACTATAAAAAAAAAACTTTTTCCATATAATCACAGATTATTACTGTTAGTTTGTAGTTGAATAATGAAAAATTGGGAATAGATATTGATTCAGTTTGATATCAGTATATTAAATTAGTTAAAAATAACTTGATAAATTGAGTTTAATTATCACAAGAACATTGAAAGTTTCTGCTTTCACTTTTCAGCTTTTTGTGCTACCACTAAGCTTTGTCAATGAGTCATAAGCAAAACAAAGTAGACTATGAGTGTTGATAATGATCGCTTATAAATTGTCACCCTGTTCCAAAGCTGTACTTTGCTACTTATTCCAGATTTAGCTATTTTTATTTTAATTGGTACTTTTTGAAATAAATTTGGTTTCTAACCAGCTAGCATGGTCCAGCATGTGAGGCAGAGAAATAGCACCTTTGTCATGCTAAAAATGAAAGTAAATTGATTAATGCCTATTAATGATACTTGAAATAGGCCACCCTTCTCTGTCGATGCACATATTCCTAAGATAATGTCTGAGGGTATTGTTCTCTGGTAGAACTTGTACTTTTGTCACACAAAGGGATATTAAAAACACTGACAAATAGCATTAGAAGCAAATAAGAAGCACTGATATAGTATAATGCTTATTGATTTTGATGGCTTATCCATCACTAATGAAATTAATACTTATTGGCAAATGAATAAAACAATGCTTGAGGCATGGGTGACAACATAGAAGTAATGTACTAATTTGCTGATCATTGAAGAAATTTACACATTTACTTTGTGTCTCCCCCATCCCAAGCTCTTATTACAGGTTACCTACCTAAAATGACTATTAAGTTTAACATAAGAAATTGACACATACATCTTGCAGATAATAGATATTCCATCTATAGTTATTGAAGATGCAGAATTTTTATTAATAAATAGCTAATTTATATTTTGCATATTTATAGTATATATATATATGCTATACTCTATAATGCATTATTAGGTCATGTTAGTCATGAATTTCAAGTCTTGCTTCCCAGCTGTTTATTTTTTCTGTTGTGTATATTAGAGTAGCTCTATTCCCTGATTTGTCCATTTACTACAAAATTTTTACATGTTCCTGTAGATGATTTTGTGTTTTCTTTTAATCCTCACCTGAAGATAAATTTATTGATTTTAGAGGGAAAGGAAGGGCAGAGAGAGAGAGAGAGAGAGAGAGAGAGAGAGAGAGAGATTGGTTGCTTCCCACATGTGTGCCAACATAGGGTCAAACCTGTAACCTAGGCATGTGCCCTGACCGAGGATGAAACCCTCAGCCTTTGGTGCATGGGACAGTGCTCCAACCAACTCAGCAAACCAGCAGCCAGGGTACTGCAGGTGACTTTTTATGTCTCATTCCTTATTCAATCCGTATCAAACACCTAATTTTTCAAACTAGTGATTTTCATGAATTCCAAGGAGATATTCTTACTAGTCAAAAAGAACTCTATGCCCTTTTTTATTATTATTTAGAGTTGTGTTAAAAGATTATTCTTGTTAAGGCACTTTGTTGCTTTTAAAATAAGAAGCTCAGGCTCCTTATGCTGAATGCCTGTTACAGAAAAAATATCTCTGTCCCATCAAAATTAGTGTGTTAAAATATAACTCCCAATGCAGACAATTCATATTGAACAATTTCATATGTTGAAAGTTGGACCTTTGGGAGATAATTAGGTCATGCAGGTGGATCCTTCCCAAATGTGATTGGTTAAAGAGACCCCAGAAAGCTCTGTGGCCCTCTTTCTGCTATGTGGGACACAATAAAAAGTAGGCAATCTTCAGCTTGGAAGAGGGTTCTCACCAGAACCTGACCATGCTGGCACTATTATCTTAGGCTTCCAACCTCCAGAACTGTAAGAAATTTCTGTGGTTTATATGACACACAGCCTATGGTATTTTACTATAATAACCATAGCTAAGAACTGAATTTTACTAGGTCATACAATCAAGATATAGCTCAAACTGAAAGGAAGAAATTACTATGTAGAGTTGATGGGAAGCAAGCCAGGGTTGAATAGATGGAGATCAGAATGTGAGATGGTACAAAGCAAAAATTAGATAAATATGTATAAACATGTGTCTATTTATCTTTATCTCTGTGGATATACAGAAACACATATAAGTTGAAATATAGATAAAATTTATATAACATTGAATATTACATTCAATATATAATTGATGGGTACATATGTCTAGTGTTATATGTTGAATTATCTCCCAAAAATATATGTTGAAGTTGCAACCTCTGTGCTTGTGAATGTGACCTTATTTGGATATAGGGTAATTTGCAGATGTAATCAAATAAAAATGAAGTCATTCAGGAGGGCCCATAATCCATTATGACTGTGTTCTGATAAGAGAAGGAGAGGAACACAAAGAAGACAAAATCCTTGTGACAATGGGGGCAGAGACTGAAGGGCTACAGCTGCAAGCCAAGGAATGCCAGGACTTGCTTGCAAACCACATACTACAGAAGTGTACGTGTGTTTGGTATCTTCTCTTCATAATCTTAGAAATTATTTATTAAGAAAAACTAAAAAATATATAGCAAAGTAAGTTATGTCAACTTTTTCTTTATTGTGTTCTCCAATTATTACCTTTAGAAACTTGGAAATGAGCCATTTTAACCATTAAACAATATATGCAGGTTTTCTGTAGAAAGCAATAAATAATTTTACTAAAAACAATTACCTAGTATTACTGCCAAACTTCAAAGCTATCTTTCTACATATAAATGTGCATTTCTTAAGAGAGAATGAGTCTATATTGATGTGGTTTGGGGGCATTTACCAGGGAGCAGCTCACATATGGTTATAAATGTATGTCTAATAATTATAGAGCACTTCACAGTTTTTAAAATGCTTTCACATTTATGTCATTGGGCTCATGAAAAATTCTGTAAGGCCACAAATGTGGTATTTCTCATCTTACAGATGAAAAAACTGAGGTCTCTAAAGGCTATGACTTGAAATGATCATCTAGCTTGTATGTAGTAGAGTCCATTCAAATGATTCTAATGCAGGGCTTCTTTCATATGCCTGGATGCCCTATTTTATTGTAGGAGGCATAAACAGAATTCTTGGCGTTACATATTCAGTTTTTAAAGAAGTCATTGGTGGGTCTCACTACTACATTCAGGAAAGAAAAACTGAAGTATTATCATACTCCAGAGTTCAAGAAGAAATCAATGAGATAGCACACGTGGAAATCTAGAACATAATAGAACCGTAATAAATACATGGAATGGCTATACATTTCATTGCCTTAGTAATTTTGTGAATTTTTTTAAGCTAGTTCTTTTAGCTTCATCTAAAGCTGGGCAAGGCCTCCTGTATTCCCTCACTTCCCTGCATAAAATCTAAGTCTTCACCTTTTGTCTGAAGGATTATACAAAAGTTCTAGGCTTCTGGGTTCACATTTGTTAATACTGAGGTAGGATGGGGACCTGAATGGGGTCTCAGGAACAGATAAGCACCAAGACAGGTTGGGTGACTGTCATGTCTAGGTTTAGATTGTCTTGGCTTCTGCCTTTTTCTCAGGAGATGGAGTACTTTGGCACTTTTTTACTTCCACATTCCCAGCATGATTTCTAACTTGATTCTTCCTCTTCTCACTATGGCATCTTTCTATCTAGTCTTCAGCAGTGGGTAAGAACAGCAAAAAAACTCAATCTGTTTAGATACAGGATTAGTGAATTTTGAGCATGGTAACAACTACAAATTGATAATATATAATGCTCAGTGTGTGGCAGATGCTATTCTAAGCAATTTATGTATATAATCTCACTTATTCAATGACCCTATTTTGTATATGAGGATACTGAGACACATAAATGTTAAACAGCTTGCCTGAAATTATTCAGTTATCAACTTACAAAGCTGGTATTTGAACTCAGAGAGTCTGGCTGTAGCCTGCACTTGTAACCACTTGGCTATGCTCCTTAATATGAAACCATGGTGAGGCCTTCCACTTTAGCTGTTATGGGTGGTGGTGGACGGTGGTAAGAATGTATTTAAGAGATGCCTTCAAGGTAAAAATGAAGGGCTCTATGAATGTAGAATAGGAGCAAAACATACCTGCTAATATTTTAACATAGTATCTCCACACAAATGGATATCAACTTTAAACGTAATAGATTATATGCATAATGACCTCTCATATTGGATGTGATATGTCTAGTTTATAGTAGATGAATATATTTTTTCATATTATAATTTTTAAAAGCCTTGTATTCAAACCACATGTGTGTAAATTCTCCATCTTGCAGTATTTGTATAACAAACTATCAAACTCAATGTCAACATCAACTGAGAAAATTTAGAAAAATAGTTACACTTTGATTTATCTAATTTAAATAATATATTTGGTCCTGTGAGTGCTCAGATTCAGAGTACAGCTTTTTCCCCCCTCTTCTGTGATATTCCAGTGGCCACATAAGAATATTAATTTTTTTTGAGGATAAATATTCAATTAACTCTGGTTCTTTCTGTTAAATATTCTCCTATTTTTCAAATGTTAACTTGTAATTATGTGTGTAGCACAGACACTCTTTCTGAGCTGAATTTTGAACTCTCAGCTGAATTTTATATTATACTTGTGTGATAGGCTATAAATTTAACAGTATCCTAGAGATAGCACATAAATTAAGTTGGTAATAGTCTATTGCTTTGGGGATAATTGCACTACTGTTTTGGTGTCAAGAGTTGTCCTGATGAATAAGATCCATTTTGTTAGGCATCTATATATTTTAAGCATTAGTAAATGAATGACACAGTGTTGAGTGTAAATCAGAGATGGATGAATTAGTTGCACCAAATTAGTATTCCACTTTTACTACTCTGGCATATGAAATAGTATTTCATAATTCAGAGTCACTCTTCAGAACACTTCTTGGCACTTCCACTTATCACTTCTATTCTTTTAAATGATTAGCAAATATTGATTTTTGAAAGAGGAGACTATAGCATGCTTCTTAAAGTCATTTATGTGTAATTAGACTATTACTTATTATCATCATATTTAATCAAACTAAATATGTGATAATTATAAGTTATCCAGTATAAGTCCAAAAGCAAGCAGTCCTTAAATATGCTCTCATTGGCCTGTCAAGTATGACATGATTAATAAAGGAAAATAATGTCCCAACTTTGGGTCAACCTCTATAAAGAAATATATGAGGTCTATTTGGAAAAATTGCAACCATTATTAATACAATGAGAACAGTTTGTGTGACATTGATGTAACTTGGCAGCCAAGGAGAGTGGACTGGAATACACATGCATGAACATTGATGACTTCATTGTACAAGTCAGTGGGGGTGGTAGACACTGGTGAGTGAGCATGTGTACTGTGTGGCCATCACATTCAGAATGACTGAGTGAGTAGAGCAACAATTCTGCATCAAATTTTGCATTAAGCTTGAACATTCCTCTGCAGAAACTATTCGGATGATTCAGAAGGCCACAGTGATGGGCAACTGGTGATTGGCAACTTCATCACAGATAGTGCACCCACTCATGCATCAGTCTCATGCAGTTTTTGGCAAAACATAAAGTCACCCAGGTGACTAAGTCCTCCTATAGTGCAGATTTGGTGCTCTGTGACTTCTGGCTTTTTCCAAAACTAAAATCACCTTTGGAAGGGAAGAGATTTCAGACCATCAGTGAGATTCAGGAAAATATGATGGAGCAGCTGATGACAGTTGGGAGAACTGTGTGAGGTCTCAAGGTGCCTACTTTGAAGAGGTCTGAGGCATCATTCTCCTATGTACAATGTTTCTTGGTATCTTTTTCAATAAATATCTCTATTTTTCATATTACATGGCCAGATGCCTTCTGAACAGACCTTGTACTTATGTTTATCATAAAAAATAAATCTGATATGAACAATTCCTGATAATTTGGATTTACTGGAAAAACTGTATATTCTGTTGTTAGAATAAAAATATCATGATAATATAATAAATGACTACCAAGATGTTGATTAAAAACAACATCTATTTAATATTAATACACATCTAAACTGCAGGCTATTTATTTCAACATTCACTAAGTATTTGGAGGCTTATTAATGCTCACTTTGAGCTCTCAATTAATAAACAAGTACAAGGTAGAAAAGTAATGAGATGAGGGCTTATGTCTACATATATTTGAAACTGTAACACACATGAGAACCACTACTGAATGTTTCTGTGTATTTAATGAATCAAATTTCCCTCCATCTTGAGAGGGTTATGTCATATTGGGACATCTAATGTAGCGCATTTGAGGCAGGATTGGAGGCAACTGTACAAAGAAATACTGTGGCTAAAACTGCAAAGGATGGACTGAGCCTTAATGGGTCTTTTTTATATCTCTAATTGCAGCAGTTCTGTGGGAGAAGGGAGCAGCACACAAAACAATAAGAAGGAAAATTTGAAGTACTTATGTCTCTAAAACCATGGCTTAAAAATTATAATACTAAAAAAATTTCAAGCAGCTGAGGGGAACAGCATGGGTTTATGCCCCAGATAGCCTTAAAGGGCGGGGCAAAAAGGAAGCTGAAACATTTACAAAACAAACCCCACCAGCAATAATAATTAACTATTTTAGATTTTGACTTATTCAACTTTTATGATTTATTTTTTTCTTCATTGAGTTTAATTAAACTTCCCTAGGCTCACAAGCCTTTAAAACTTAAAAAAAATAAAGCTATTCTGTTTCCCAGCCAGGTTTTCACAGTCCTTTTTTAACCAAGGGTTTCTGCTCAGCATTTTTAAGGTGTCTGCTGTGCTGTGAAAAAAAAAGTTCTTAATAGTTTGGCAAAGACAGTGCCTTCCGGGCTGAAATGTTTCTCTAAAGTTTTCTGCATTATGCTGATTTTTAAAAATCAAATATGAGAAACACCTTCCCTGCCTTCTCTCCTATCCATGAATATCTTTTTATTTTTAATAAAATGAAATTAATTGTTTAACAAGTTTATTTCTGTGCAAAGGTAGTTTCCTGGTAAAAGGTGAGTTTTAACACATTGACAATGTCAAAAGAATTATCACAAGAGTTTAACCTTTTACACACACAATCCCAAACACATATACCAAAAATTCTTGTATCTGAAATATATGTATATTTTGCACAAGCATTCCCTATTGTTCTCCTGACATTCCTCACATATCCTGTAACTTCCTCATTGGACTCTGAAAATAAAGTACTATAAATCAAACAACATAAACTTGAGACCTGATTTTTGTCCCTTGTGAGACAGCCAGCTTCTCTCCATGGAAGCTGTTCTAAGGTCTTGTACTATAGCTCTGTTGAAAAATTGCGCTGGCTCGCCAAATATCTTAATGACTTTTCTCTCAGCAGTTGGTAATGGTGAAATGTTATTCCAGTAACCATAATGTCTCTCATAAAACAATTGCATACAATATGTACTGTACTTCTATTTTAGTGAGCTCTTCTGTCAGAATCGCAGTGCCAGTAACCATTTAGCATTTCATCACAAACTGCTTACCAGTCCTTCAAGTGTAATATTGTAGAAAGAGTGAAGAAATGCGTGATTAAAAACGTTCACTGAGAGTGGACCATTTAACACAACTCAACACTGCAAAATAAACCAGCCTTCACATATGTAGGCACTCATCATATAAATGACAGTTCTATGTGGTCATTTAATTTTACGATCTCAATTCTCGCATATATTGCTCACATAAATATAGTGTTCTCCTGCAGGGAGGTCTGCTGGGTGTTATAAAATCAGTGAGACCTCAATGGGTTCAAATGGACATCTTTTATAATTATTGCTATAAAATTTCTTGACAATGCATTTTGTTGTCCAATGGCTAAAGAAAACGATTTTCCAAAAGAATGGGTTTCAACAAAGAGAGTAACAGAGCCTGAGAATTTGTTCCTGTATTCACCCATATTCAAATTACCTTAGTTACTATCATCTGTTGGAGGCCTTCCTGCTCTTGGGAATAAGGTCTTACAATGTGCCTTCCAGTTAGAGGCTGACCAGGTTTGAATTGTTTTCTGGTTTCATGAGGCAGTATGAATATCTAGAGGGAATGATTGGTTTTCTGTTAAGCACAATTAAAATCTATTCACAGGGAATTCTTTCATGTACTTGAAAAGATTAGAAAAGGGTAGAGAAAAGAGTTCCATAAACTCAAGGTTAGGAATAATTTGGAGAAAAGACACATCAGCTTTGAAACTATGGTTCCAAAAGTACTGTGTATTGTTTAAAGGAGTCTATCATTTCTTTTTACTTCTTCAGGGCCATATATTTGACATTACAGAGAATGAATGTGGTTGATTTTCTCTACACTGTACTGGGATATTTTGAATGTCTCTTGGTTTTTGTATGTCCTCTAGGATAATAACTTGTAATCACTGTTGTTGCCTGTGTGACAAGTGTTTAATGGCACACTAATTGGATTTGGGCATTTGTTTTCTATGATTTGTCCTGTCTGTAGCTCCTACAGCAAACTCATTGCTTAAATGTCTGTTTGGAAATGCACTGAAATGCTTTCTATTTATTATGGGAAAGAAAATGAACAGCTTAATATGTCTTTAATGTTAAAATATTCATGCATAGTCATATTTGTTGAACTAGAAGGAAAGGAAATGAACTTGAGGCATGATTTCAGCCTTGTGGAGAAAGCAAAAAGCAGAGAGGAGTGTGGTGGAGAAATCACATTTCGAGGACACTCAGGCTCTGGGTTGGTTTGTCCAGAGGTCTGCTCTGTAACCACCTACAGGGTTCATTAGCCATTTGCCTTTTTTCTTGGATTGCTGGTGGTGCTGGCCTGGAAGTAGCCCTAATGTCTGTCATGGCATTTAGCACTCTCCCTCTCTCACTCCTGAGTTTGGGCACTGCTCCACCTCCACATGCTGGTGTGGGTATGCAACATAACCAAGTGAGAATTTACATTCCTCTCAACACAGACATTGGTTTCAGAGAGGACACAGGACCTCTTCAGTTGTGGAAATTCTAATCCAGTGGATTTCAAATGTTTATGGGTACAACTTTAACATATAATAAAACCAAGAAGTTCCCTAAAATGTTCTGTTGAGAGGTCCCTAACCAATCTACATGTTTCTTACCTTAATTTTCTTACAGCAGCATAATCTTTTTTGCTTATTAGTTCAAGTTCAGTTTTTGTCACTTGTAACCAAAATAATACTAAAACTCTTCTTTGCTAGAAGTAGATTCCACTATTTTTATCTCTGCTCTTTTTGTGTCCAAGCAGTCAACTCATGCTTTTATTCAATTAATACAATTGCACTGATACAACTGATATTTGTTGTTCTCCTTGTGATAGATAATACTGGTGTCACAATGAAAAAAAATAGTCACCATGTTTTTGATAGAGAAGGTCATTAAAGAAGCAGCTATAATAACAATATGAGAAGAAGAGTATGCAAAATTTTAAAAAGAACTCAAAAAGTGACCATGGCTTCATGTAGGAGGTCCAGGAAGAGCTGGATGAAGGAACATCAAATCTGAAGACTAAGAGATAGGCAGAATAAATTGAGAAGTGTCAAATGTGAGAGGAGGAAGGGGAGAGTTGGCAAGTCTAAATTACAGAGAAAGCATGATATCTTAAGGAACTGTAAAAACTTGCAAGATTGCTTGAACTTAGAGGAACGGGCATAGCAAGGAAGGTGGTTTAGGAGAGGAAGGAAATGGGATTAAAGAGGTATAGGTGTGGGGTAAACTAGCCCAGGGAGGGACTTGTACACAAGGCAAATTTGGGCTTTATCTTAAAAACAGTGAAATCAGACTGGTTTGTCTAATAAAAACAAATCCAGACTTAGATAGGGAAAATTTATTACTCAAAAAAATAATTACAATAAAGAAGGCAGGCAATTGCAAGAGAGAAGCAGAATTACTGCAATAGAATGAATGTTCCAACCATGACATCTGCAAGTATCTCAGAGGGTCAGGCAGAAAAGAAAGGAATATTCTTTTATGGTGAGGATAGAACAAGACTAGAAAAGAAAATCAGTTGTGAGAAGTGATATAATTAGGTGGATTGTTGGTCAGAAAAAGTTTTACCCTGAGATCAGCTTATTCCTGGAAGGGAATTTGAGAAAGGGTGTATGCTGACTTATGTTAAAGATTGGTCAAAATTCAGGGAATGGGAAAGAAGAGAAGCTAAACAAATAAAGTTTGGTCAAGTGAAGTTAGGTGGTATATAATCCAGATTGATCAGTGGGTACAAAAGATTCAGCTAACCATTTATGAAGCAAAGTATGAGAATTTGGAGTATCTGTGTCTGACTCTCACAGGTACACATGGGTACATCTGTGAGTTTTATCTAGATCATAATATGCAAGAGCAGTTCTTCATAGTAAACCATATCCTGGAACACAAACAGGTAAGGAACTTCTGAACCAGTGTTGTTTTCCAGGATCATAGGGCTCATGAAGTTTAACATGGTCAGGTTTTAGAAAGATCACTTTGGCTATACCATGGAGAGGAGCTTGAGGATCATGAGACCAAAGATGAAAAGTACACAGTAATTAAAAGACAATTGCCTGGAAGCAGGACAGAGATATTAGGCTCATACAGAAGTGAGTGGATTGCAAAGACTTTCAAAATGTGGAAAAAAATAAGTCTTCGGATTTTATTAGATCTGTGAAGTGAGCAAGACACTTAACTCTTAAGCTGAAATTTGCCTCTTGAATTCTCTATTAATCTCTTTGACTTTTAGTCTGCAAGAACTCCTCTGAATCACTCTTTTCCAAAGAGGTTTTCATATATAGAGTCAATTATTGTTAGTTTTGGAAATGTCCTAAATTTTACCTTCAAATAATTTTCTCTATTTTGTTTGTTTGTTTTTTCCCTTTAATGCAGTAATTATACAAGCACTGAATCTCCTTTGTCTTTCATAGTTATTTTATCTCTAATTCTTTCCAGTTTGGTCCTTGTTTCTTTTTATAATCATTCTTCATTTCATTTCATATTTATGATTCAACATGTCCATTTCTTCTTTTTTTAAATATATTTTATTGATTATACTGTTACAGTTGTCCAAATTTTCCTTCCCTCTACTCCCTTCCACCCGGTGGCCCCCCTCCCTTCAGTTGTCCCTCACTTTTAGTCCATGTCCATGGGTTGTGCATATAGTTCTCAACTTCTTCTTCTCAATTTCATTCCCTCCTACTATGCTTCTTAATTCCTGTACTATCTCCCTACCTCTCCCCCTTCCCCCCCTCTTGACCTCCCCCCAGTATGTTCCCCATACCTATAGTTCTTTTTCCATTCTCGTTGCCTATTTAGTTTGCCTTTGTTTTGATTCCCTAGCTTCTTTTGTTGGTTCTTGTGATGCAGTTTTCATTTTAATGTTCATAGTTTTGATCCTCCTTTTTCTAAACCAGTCCCTTTAACATCTCATATAATAGTGGTTTGGATATAATGAACTCCTTCAGTTTAACTTTGTACTGGAAGCACTTTCTCTGCCCTTCTATTCTGAATGACAGTTTCGCTGGATAGAGTATTTGTGTCTGTAGGTTTTGGATTTTCATTACTTTGAATATTTCTTGCCAGTCCCTTCTTGCCTGCAGGGTCTCCCTTGAGAAGTCAGCTGATAGTCTAATTGGGACCCCTTTGTACATGATTCATTTCTTCTCTCTTGCTGCTTTTAAGATCCTCACTTTATCGTTAATTTTTGACAATTTGATTATAATGTGTCTTGGAGTGGTTCTCCCTGGGTCTAGTTTTTCTGGAACTCTCTGTTCTTCCTGGACCTGTAAGTCTATTTCCTTCCCCAACTTCAGGAAGTTCTGCTTCATTAGTTTTTCACATAATTTTTCAATTTCTAGTTCTTCTTCTTCACCCTCTGGCTATCCTATAATCCATATGTTCGATCTCTTATAGCTGTCCCAGAGGTTTCTGATCCTCTCCTCACTTTCCTTGCTTTCTGTTTCCTCTTTCCACACTGGTTGACTGTTCTTTCCCTATGTTCTGGTTTGTTGATTTGATCTCTGGATTTTATTTCCTCACCTCTTGTCTCATATGTGTTTTTGTTTGTTTCAGTATGAGTGGCTTTCAATCCTTCCTGGTCTTGTTCCAAATCTTTTGTTAATTCTGTAAGCCACCTAATAACTAGCTCTGAATCGAGCCTCTGAAAAGCTTCTTATTTGTTCATCTGTCCGATTCTTTATCTGCTGCATGGTGAGCTGTGTCACTGGAATTTCTATAGTTGTCTGCCTCATTTTGATAGATTTGTGTTTTGCTTTGCTTTCTGGGCAGGCTATATGGGGCGAAGCCCATGTACTTGTCACTACCCGGCGACCGGCAGCGATCCACAACCTATTTAATGGTACTGTGGCGCTTTGAGTTGGGGCAGGGGTCCAAGATGGATTTCTGCCGTTATTCTCTGCTGGGAGACCGGGATCCGTCCTCCCGCCCTCTGGGCCTCACCGTCCGAGGCAATGAGGAGGCTGTTTTTCCCAGCATTGGGGTTGAGAGCTGCCTGGGCTCAACTGCAGCCAGGATTGCTCCCCCTGCCACTGTCCTCACTGCTACTGCAAATAGCACCACCCAATTTTGCCCCTGCTACCCATCTGACAAGCATTGCTGGTTTATAACTTCATACGTTGGGCTTCCGCGTAGTTTTATTTTCTGGAATTTCTAGTTATCTTTTGTTTTGAGGTAGTTGTATTCCTTTCTAGTTATAGAGGGAGATTGAGCATGTCAGTCTAAGCCTCCATCTTGGCTGGAAGTCTATATGATTCCATTTCAACATGTCCATTTCTTCTGACTTAGCATCAGGGTGATGGCAAGATCTGCATTCAAGATTAGCAGGTAAGAAACCCTTCTTAGGCCTTGAACCCAGAACAAATGCTACATACACTGCAAACCAGTTTTATCATATAGAACAGCTTATTCCTTTAAGAGGAGATCATCAAGAAACACATGAATAAAGGGTAATTAATAGTGAGTTTTCTTACCAGACACCATCTAATGGAGCCCACTGCTCCCCATTATTTTTACAATATCTTGGTTGTAGATAACACAGAAACATGTTGTATAACAAACTTTAGAAAGAAACATTTTATATTAATAATTAATGTCAAAAACTTCTGTCTCATCAACGATTATCCTAAATTAACTTTCCTGATTTGACAAAATAATGAAATACAAATCAGATATTTAACTAAGTATGCCCTCTTTTTTCCCCTATAAGAGTATTCTACTACTATGAACACGTGTAATAAAACAAATCCAGACTATTTCCCTTTCATTAGATCACTTCGAGAAAGATTATATTAATCTCTTTCTACCAAGTATTGCTTTTAATGGCTCTAAATATTGGAAATTAGCTCTTGTATAATTAATTATGGAATTATATATTCCCTTTGCATTTAAGAATGAAAATAAAGACATTTTGTTTTTTAATTTCTCCAAGGAAAATAAACTCTTTCTAGTACATATCCTTCAATAGAATTTTATTGAGTTGATAGTTCTGTGCTTCTGAAAGATTGGCTTAGGTTGGCTTCCCTCAGAAACAGACTCTGAGATAAGGATTTGAGTGAAAGTAATTGACTTAGCAAATGATTCAAGAAAATCTGTAGAAAAGTAGGGAAGTGATTCGTGAGGGGAAGAAAGCCAATAAAGGTGCATTAATGGACAGATTACTCTTACTGTTAACTACAGTTCAGTCCTCATGAGGACCTCCAAGAGACTGTAACTCATCCCTAAGAGTTATCCTGTCAGAGGTACAAGAAGCTAGGGCATTTTTTCTTCAGTCCTCTTCCATCATTGGTTGAATACTGTTCCTGAGGAGATTAATTCTCCAGCACTTCCAGTTGTCCCCATGCAGTGGCTCCACTTTATTTTCAATATGTTTGATCACTAGTTCTTTAAGATGACAGCCAGTTATTTCAAAGATAAACTATTCTTTAAAATGATAAGAAATGAAGCCAAAAGTGGGATTATGTTTTTGCTACAGTTGATCTCCAGGCCATAATTTGAAAACCATCTTAATTAAATTACTCCTCAACAAGCACCTAATTGTTGCTCACCTTGCTCTCAGCCAGTACTTTTGCTAGCCTACATTGCTTGTACAGTGGGTAGGTCAGCCTTCATCCCTTTGGGGTTTGCTTGTTACTTTTCATGTCGATCTATGATTACTACAATTATTAACTTAAAGTTATCAACAGGTGCCAGAACACTAAAAGCTGAATCAGTAGATCCTCTAAATTCTAGACATATACCTTTTTGCCCCTTTATTTAGCACCATGAAGAAGTAGTTCCTCATGATAATCAGGGTCAATTTCTCTCAGAGTACAATAACATTTTCTTTGTCTGCTGCTCTACCAGCAAGAGGAGCCTAAAATGCCCAGGTGGTAGGCATAGCTTTATGTTTTATGGATCCGTCTCTGCATGCATCTCTTGGAAAGAGCATCCCCATTCTGTTAATCAGGACTTTTGCTCTAGTACAAACTAGAACTTTAGGAACAAGAAGCACTTCTTACTCAAGATAGTCACTGGAAGTAATGGTGAGAAGGGCCACTGGAACTTTCACTCTTTAGTTCTCAGATCATTATATTGAGACACGATATGAGACACAACATCATACAATGATTAGTAATTGAAAGTATATTTAATATTTTAAAAAGTGCCCCTATCTTACAGATGCTTCAGCTGAGACTTTAAGAGACTATCATGCTGTGGTATATGATTGAATCAATGGGTTCTGTGCTCATTTGCCCATTCCCTCACCCTCTATCCAAGGCTATTTCATTGGGACTCTCATGCTAGTAGATGAGACACTCAGAATTCTCAGATATAATGCTAGGAAATAAGGGAAGACAAACACATTTGTCCTAGTAAGGATGAAATGTTGCTTCTTCCCAAGGGGAAAGAGGCCAATGTAATCAGGTAGCTATCAAGTGGTTGATTGGTTACTTCAAGGATGGTACTATATTAGTGGATGCTCAGTGTTCTGTATTGATCACTGTTGCTTACAGATTAGATATTCATCAGTAGCTACAATAGCCTTGGTGACAGAAAGTCCAGGATGTGGAACTGATGGAAAAACCTCCTTTTTTGTCACTACTGCTCCTCTATTCTTGAGCTCATTGAACAAGCACTAGGGTGACCAAGGACCAAAGCTGGCTGATATTTACTATTCAACTTATTTAATTCCCCTGGTTTGAAGTTCTTCTTTTGTTGTGGATACTTTCTAAGACATAAAGATCTACAGACTTTGTGCCTCCTCTAGTAGGATCTGTCAATGCCTCCACAGAATCCCCAGTTTCCTGTACTAGAATCTCAATGTCTAGTTCACTGGCCAACAAACCAAGCCATTTTCCACTTACAAAGGATTTATCTGTATATATATCCTCTTTAAAAAGATATTATTTATTTATTTTCAGACAGAGGGAAAGGAAGGGAGAAAGAGAAGGAGAGAAATATCAACATGTGGATGTGCAAGAGAGACATAAATTGGTTGCCTCTTGCACGCCCATAACCAGGGACCCTGCTCACAACCCAAGCATGGGCCCTGATTGAGAATCCAACTGGTGATACTTCAGTTCACAGGTCAGCGTTCAATCTACTGAGCCACACCCGCCAGGGCTGTATATATATTGTTCTGTCAGTAAGACACCTCCTTCCCAAAAGAGTTAAAGGTCAATTATATAATGCTGGGAGAATTTTCTTTCACCATTGTACATAGGACCATCCATGTGTGGGTTTGTATTTAGCAGAAATTCATTTACTTTTATGAATGTTTTGAGGTTACTCATCTGTTAATCAGGCCTGGATTATTTTTTGTTGTTGTTGTTGTCTTCTGTCAATTGGTTATAGAAAACCCTCCCTGCTATGAAGGGTGAGCCGAAGGAGAAGAATTAGAGCTACACAGTTAAGTGGCAAAAGGTAAGGGTCATCTGTTCATGGAAATTATGCCCCATTGACCTGCGGGGTCTGACCTCAAATGAACCACTTCTATTTTAGAATGGATTGCAGCTATACCTGCTTGACCTTTTGATTGATTAAGTCTGAAAATACAAAGCTCATATTGGGCAGTTCCATTTGTATAACCACTTGATGTTTCACAATCTGGCTCTCCTTAGACATTGACATAGATCCCTATTGGCCAAGGTCCTATAATTGTCATTCCATCTCCACTGCGTGTTGCAGGAGATAACATCTGCCCTGCTTCTATATTCTATCTAGACTCCATTATTCTGAAATTCTTTTATCCCCATTGATGCTATGGAACCTAGTTACATAAAAGCATTTTCTACTGTCAATCTTATGCTGAGAAAATAATCTTAGATGGAGCTTCACAGTGATGCCCCCAACTAGAGGGCTTCTAGTTGCATTAGTGAAAGGAAAAAATTCTGAGAGGTCCTTTGGAACAAAGTCAGCTGATAGGTTTTCCAGATTTACATAATAAGTCTTTTCTAAGATGCCTAACTCTGATTTTATAGATCTTTTCCTTAATAAGACTAGGCATAATTGGAACTTCTGCCTATTTATAGTAGATTATCATCTCTTCAAATTTTAAACAAAGGATTGGGACCAACTTCATATTTCTTTTCCAGGAGGTTAAATCTTGAGTCCAGTTGGTCTTAGCAATATTTTTTGGATGTATCTCCAGGGAAAATACAACAAAAATAACAATAAACAAATAGGACTACATCAAATTAAAAAGCTTTTGCACAGAAAGAAAATTATCAACAAAACAAAAAGACAATCTACTGAGTGGGAGAAGAAATTTGCAAATGATATGTCTGGTAAGAGATGAATATCCAAAATATATAAAAAACCCATACAACTTAACATAAAAAACAAACAATCCAATTTAAAAAAGGGGAGCAGATATGAATGGACATTTCTCCAAAGAAGACATACAGAAGGTCAACAGACACAGGAAAAGATACTCAATGTCATTAATCATCCAGGAAATGCAAATCAAAACCACAATCAGATATCACTTTAAACCTGTCAGAATGGCTGTCATCAATAAATCAATAAATGACAAGTATTGTTGAAAATGTGGAGAAAAGAGAACCCATGTGATGGAAATGCCATTGGTGCAGTCACTGTGGAAAACAATATAAAATTTCCTCAAAAAATTAAAAATAGAACTACCATAGGATCCAGCAATTCCATTTCTGGGCATTTACCCACCAAAATCCAAAATATTAATTCAAAAAGATATATACACCCTTATATTCATTGCAGTAATATTTATAATAACCAAGCTATAGAAGCAACCTGAGTCACCATCAACATACACATGGATAAAAAAGAGGTGGTACACATATTTAATGGAATATTACTCAGTCATTTAAAAAGAATAAAATCTTGCCATTTGTGACAACATGGGTGAACTTAGAGGGTATTATGCTAAGTGAAATAAGTCAGACAGAAAAAGACAAATAGCATATGATTTCGCTTACATGTGGAATCTGAAAACCAAAACAAATTAACAAATAAAACAGAAATAAACTGATATGTGAATTCACACAGTGAATAAGTTGATGGTTACCAAACAGGTGTAGGGGTTGGCAGTGAATGAACAAGGTGAAAGGAATTAAGAAGTACAAAGTCCTAGTTATAAAATAGTCACAGGGATATAATATACAGCATAGAGAATATAGTCAATAATACTGTAATAACTACATATGGTGTTATATGGGTACTGGACTCATCAGGGTGATCACTTCCTAAGGCATATAAATGTCTAATCACTATGTTTTACACCTGAAGCTAATAAGATATTGTATGCCTACAATATAAGAAACCTCTGGCTAAGATGCACCAAGACAACTTTTCTTTTTCTTGCCTTTCTGACACTCTTTCTACCTTCCTATGACCCCTCTTAAGGATGCAGACCCAAGGCCCAACTTTGCAATCAGAGAATATGTAGTCCTAAGCAGAGAGATCAAGATTGGGCAGTATGGTATTTATTAACATGAGTTACAGGGATTCAGCCCTCTCCTCTCCCATTAGAGGAGTCAGTCCTGTTGGGTGGCACTGTAGTGACCCCAGGATTTGCCAGATTAGGGGAGGTACATGGACCAAGCTCCTGCTATGCTTGATCTGTGCCAGAGGTATGTGTCCAGGTCTCCAGGGTTGGGGTCATTTTCACATGATATGTCATGCAGGAGGCCAACTTTAAGCAATAAAATTATATTTATTATAATTAATATAAACAATGCTTTATTTTGAAATAAAATACTTTTTTCATAACTTGTAAGTTTATGTTGTTGCTCATGTATTATTATTATCTTATTACATAAATAGAAATATTAAAAACAACTTTATATTTTAATACCTTTAATGATACCTTTTTTTTCTGTTTTTGGAACAAGGAGGCCCACATTTTCATTTTTCAATGATCCCTGCAAATTATGAGTGAGAATTTCTTGATAAAATTCAAAGAGCCATAGAAGATGGGAGGAACTAAGGGAGGAGGGAGAAAAAAGGGAAAAAAGGGGGAGAGAGAGAGAGAGAGAAGAAACCTCAACATTAATACCTAACATAGTTATAAAATATTTATCACATATAAAGGTTTTTTGGGACACATGTGACACAAATTAATTACAATGTCCATGTTAATTATTGATAATAAGAGTGATGGTCAATTCTATGGACTTTGAGATTGATTCTGTTAAATATCAGTAATGCTCTGTGTCCATTTGTATTCAACTGATGTTTGGTTTTGATGTGATTTTTCACACACTTTTTTAAACTCCTTAACTTCCCAGAGGTTGGAGCCAAATATATTTGTCTTGAAAGCAATTGAAGCAAAGTGTTCACTAGCCAACATAATGTTCTGCATTACTTTGAGGGCTACCAAGAAAAACTTTATTTAGGCCATAATATAGTTAGAAGTGAATGTTAATTGCCTTTTTTAAAAAAATGGAAACAAGGCAAGAGTAATCAATTTTACTTGGACAGTCTATAAAAGCAATTTTTTCTGTCGGTATTGATAATTGGAGAAGGGCTGCCAGTCAGAGACACATAAAGCAGGGTGAACAAGCTGAAATGAAAGAGGATTGCTGTGAGTGATAGAGTGCATAAATGGTCAGTGTGGGTGTTAACTCCAGCATAACTAGCCCAGAGGAGGAGGAAAGGGGTGGAGAGTAAGTCTAATCATCAGTTCTTTGAATGTAATTAAGTTAGAACCTGCTAGTTCCAGCTCTTCGGGGACCTGGATAGAGTTCAGTTGTTATCCTTATGGTTCAAGATACACAAGCCAGAATTTCTGCAGTAAAATTCTTTTACTCTTTTTCTCATTCTATGATTCTCTCTCTGATTTTTTCCCATATTTTCTATTAAGCAGGGCTCTCCTGTAAATACGTCTCTTCATTTTCAACATATTTTATTTTTCTTGTTTCTTCTACCCAACAGCCTTTGGTATATATATGCTGTTTTTTTGTTTTTATATGTTCCAGCTCATTTGATTTGATTCTTAACTTCATCTACTCTACTGTTGTTTCTCTGTAAATTGTTCTTTATTTCAATTAGTGCATCCTTCATTACTGACTGGGTCTTTTTTATGTTGAGATCCTCACTAAGTTCCTTAAACATCCCTATAACCAGTGTTTTGAACTCGGCATCTGATAGATTGCTTATCTCCATTTCATTTAGTTCTTTTTCTGGAGTTTATTTTAATAATGTTTCTTCATTTGGATTGTTTCTTTGTCTTCTCATTTTGGCAGCCTCCCTCTGTTTGTTTCTATGTATTAGGTAGAGCTGCTATGACTCCCTATTTTGATAGTATGGCTAATGTAGTAGGTGTCTTGTAGGGCCCAGTGGTGCAGCCTCCCCTAACACCTAAGATGGGTACTCAAGGTGTGACCTCCTTGTGGGTTGAGTACAACCTCCTCTTGTAGTTGAGGCTTGATTGCTGTTGGCAGGTCAATGGGAGGAATTTACTCAAGCCAGACAGCTGCAAGGAATGGCTGTGACCATTGACCACCAACCCATGCCCTCCATGGAAGATCAGCTGTGCAGGAACAGGGTGGTGATGCTCTGATATAGTCTGTAGTTGTCCACTGGGTATGCAGGCTCTGATATTTCCTAGGTGGTGGAGGCCAAGGTCAACTCCCACCTGTGTTCTGCCTAGGTCCATTCTGAATGAGCTATAAAGCAGTCTGAGATATCTGCTACATGTGCTGGGATTGGAGATTCCCAGGCAAAGCCAAACTGAATCTATGCTGGCTGCTGCTACTGTCGGGCCTGGGGCCACTTACCAAGAGGTATGGTGGCTGGGGGTTCACTGAGGCCAGCTGTTGCTTGTTTGATAGGATTTAGGAAGTTGTGAAGCATGAGCCAAGACCAGCCATTCATCTAGAAAAGTCATGCTTAACAGTTGGGTAGGCCTGTAAGTTGGGTGGGACAGAGTCTCAGGGGATCTCCATGGTGGGACAAACAGTGTTAGCCAGGTTGATGGAGTCTCAGATATGGCTCTGGACTGCTGGCTCTGTGGATCTGTGGCTCTGGGGGGGAGGGCTCAGAAAGGGATAATGGCCTTTACCCACCTTTCTGTCTGAGAGAAAACTGTCCCCAGCTCTCATATTGATGCCAGACACTTCAGTTCCTCCCTGTATGCCACTGGTGCATTTCAAGCTGCTGCCCTGTTGCTGGTTCTCAGAGGGAATAAATATGATTAAGTTTGTGTTTGGGTTCTTAGGGGAACTGCTTGGGACTTCAAAAGTTTCTTCTACCCACTAAATCCCTGCTGGTTTTTGCAACCAGAAGTCATTGGGAATTATATTCCTGGCATTGGAATCCTGAGCTGGGGGCCTGGTGTGTAGCTGGGGCTTCTCACTCCTGAAATATTCCAAATTTTTATACACCACAGGTAGATGTGAGACCAGACTGTTCCATGTCTTTACCCCTTTTACCAGTCTGGATGGATGTGCTTTCTTTCATTCCGTAGTTGTCACACTTCCATTCAACATGATTTCTGACATTTCTGAGTGATGGTTGTTCTATATTTTAGTTATAATTTTGATGTGGTTGTGCAAGGAGGCAAGCCATGTTTAGTTTTGCTGCCATCTTGACTGGAAGTCATCTGTGATAATGTTCATTTATGCAATTTCTCATTTTTGTGCCAGCGGTCCTAACTGTAAAACTTACAGTAGAATAAATGGCCAGAGGATAAACAAAGGTGGGACCCTCACCATTGCAATCTAACAAAGAACTTAATACAGGAAGCTGAACGCAAAGGAAGACGTGTCTCAGCTGCTGACCCAGTAATCCAGAGCCTGGTCCGATAAGGCTGCCAGGCATTCTGAACAACACAATAAACCATGATAGTACAGGACTGGGGAGCCCTTGAAAATCTGTGTATATCACCTCCACTAGCTGGGAAAAGGAAAACATTGCGACTGCATATTCATCCCAAGGCCTGGAAGGGGAGGACAACTAAAAAGAAACCCATAAAACAACTTTGATTCACTGTCTGGCCCTTGACACATATGCAAAATGAACAAATATAGTGTAGAGCAAGATGAGGATTTGGGCTGACAGACCCTCATCCATACCTGTATTTGGGTTGTCACATCTCTCCAGGAAAGCTGGCACCATCTTCATCCATCAATCAATATGTAACTCCCTCACCCCATCCCACCAACTATATAAGTCCTCAAAACAAAGGACTCTCTTCTCTTGGCCCTCTGGCCACCTGGGCTCTAGTCACGCAGGTGTTGGTCACCTGGCCTTTGCCCACCCTTGCTTTGGTCACCATTGCTCTAGCTACTCTTGCTTTTGCTGCCCCAGTCACTAATAAACTTTGTGTGTATGCTAATAGGCTACTGATCAGTGATTCTTTACTATGTCAGTGAGAAGAACCAGGACTTCACTGGTAACCAATTGCCCCAGAAAAGTGATTAATGGTAGTGTCACTCTCAATGGGCACTGCCTTTAGTCAAATGAGAGAACTAAAAAAATGCTTATGTTTGCTCTTGTTGAATCTCAATTGTATTTAGTTTAAAATAATCTTTAAACTTCCTTGGCCAGTGTGGCTCAGTTCATTGGAGTGACATCCCATAAACTGAAAGGTCATGGGATTGATCCTCAGTCAAGTCACATTCCTAGGTTGTAGGTTTGGTCCATTCCTCAATCAGGGTGCATACAGGAGGCAACCAGTCAATGTTTCTCTCTCACATTGATGTCTCTCTCTCTCTCTCTCTCTCTCTCTCTCTCTCTCTCTCTCTCTCTCTACCTCCCTCCCTCCCTTCTTGTCTCTTTAAATTAATAAGCATGTCCTCAGGTGAGGATAAAAATCTTCAAACCAGTTCTCGGTGTCTGTGTGGGTCCCCATACAATGAAAAAGTTTAGGGAACAAAGAGATCCTGTTGACATGAGGGGGTAACTATAAGGAGTCCTCAGATATTGAAGATAGCAGATATGCTATTCCAACATATGACACTTTGCCATATTGGTCCTTTTGAGCTGTAGGCATTTGTAAAACAGCAGATACAAGAACAAGCTTTCTCTCAACTCCTTTTATTCGATTAACTACAGGTCCTCCAAAAGGAACTCAGTTGTCACAAATCTCTTCCCTGGGACTTTTATCAACCAAGGATGAGTCATCATAAGAGAGGAGACTAGAAGTCCACACACAGACAGACAGACTTTGTCACAAACTATTATACCTCTCATCTGTTTTTCTAAGGGCCAATTTATCTTTCCAAAAAGCATTTACTCTCTTCTAAGAGGCCCACATTCGTCTCTCCTTTCCCTGTTAAAATGGTGTTTAATTCTGGATTCTAGGCCACCTCAGTGAGTTACTCTTTTTTCCCTGGGTGTCTTCCATATATTCATGAGGTATACATGTTAACAAACTTCTGTTTGTTTTTATTTTATTAATATCTTCCAAAAATGCAGAAGAGCAGAGGTAAATTTATTTTCCTTCCCCTATGCTGTGTTTGGAGCAGTAAAGAGAGAACTTAACTTGAATAGTGACAAGTGTTTTAGAAAAAGAGAACCAACCAATCAACCAAATATACAAACAAAAACAAAAAAAGCAGCACTCTCCTCTGATAAATTAGTTGAATGTTGGTTGATCATGTATAGTAAAATTTTAGGGGGGAAGGTAGTGTTATATTGCCTTTATTTTGGTAATCTGCTCTGCTTTTATTTTACATATACATGGGAGAGCACAACTAAATAAAATAAATAAATCTTTGTTGAGTCAAAAAAAAAAAGAAATCAGACCTAAGAGATAATTTGTGTGTTTGCCTTTTATTATTCCAGTGTTAAAACAGACAGCTGTTTTTGTAGAGGTTAGTTACTATATAGATAAATGCTACTAACCAGCTTTGTAAATTACAATTCTACCAATTGTCCCAGATATGTACTGATTTATGCAAGGTGAGAATTCAAGAACCTGAGTGGTATTGTTTTTTATAGATGTCAAGGGATAGTAACATTATGAGTTGCATTGCATTCCCTAGAAAGATATGTTGAAGTCATAACCATTGGTACCTTTGAATGTGATTTTATTTAGAAATAGGATCTTTGCAGAGCTAATCAAGTTAAGATGAGGTCATACTGGATTATAGTGGCCCCTAATCCAATATGGGTGGTGTCTTTATAAGAAAAGGAGAGAAGCCCTGGCCTGTGTGGCTCAGTTTGTTGGATTGTAGTCCCATAAACTGAAAGGTTGTGGGTTCGATCCCTGGTCAGAGCACATACCTAGATTGCAGGTTTAATTCTGAGGTCATTGGCTGGGGTTCCTATAGAAGGCAACCAATTGGTATTTCTCTTCCAAATCAACATTCCACTCTCTCCCTTCCTCATCCTCTAAAAGCAATGAAAAATATGTCCTCAGATGAGAATTTAAAAAATTATGTACATAAAAAAAGAAAAGGAGATGAGGCACAGAAAAGCTATGGCTATGAGAAGATGGAGTTATGCTCTCCCATGCTAAGGAATGCCTGGAACTACCAGAAGCTGGGAGAGGAAGGCAAGGATTCTCTCCCAGAGGCTTCAGTCTTGATTTCAGACTTTTAGCCTCCAGAACTATGGGAATAAGCCACCCAAATTGTGATATTTGTTGCAGCAGCCCTAGGACACTAATACAAGTGATAAAAATGTCTTTCTTATAGGACAAAAGTCATTTTACTGGGCTGAAGCCTCCCTGCTTTCAGGACTCTAAGTTTCTCAACTTCTCTTTCCAAAACTGAGTTCCTCACACTTGAATACACTGCTGATTATTTTTACAGATATGGGTGAGATGTATTTTAATTTAAATGTAAGTCGTCTATTGTTCTTTCTAATCTGGTATAAAAAGTCAATTATACTTTGTGTTCTAAATATTTTGCAAAATGATCTCTGAATCACACAAGAAAGAACTGAGAAGAAGTGACATGCAATTCAAATATATCAATTTCAATTCCACTTTCAACCTATCAATACAACTTTAAACATTTATTTGCACTATGGTTTTGGCAAAATAAGTATTGAAAATTACTAGGGTTAAAATAATAATGTTAGAGGCAAGTGGGTTTTATTTTAAAATATTGTTCAATGCCTATTCCATAGTAGGTACTCATGAATGAAAGGCTGTCATTCTGTTAAAATAAAAAAAAATTTTTGAAGCAAAAATATTAAATAAAACTAAAGTTTTGGTTATTTGTACATAAAGGCAATGTCTGGTCTAAAAACATTCCATCATATGCTTGATAAGACTAGTTCCTTTTGCAAAGAATGCAGAATACAAAAATAAAATAGTAAATTTTAAAATAGAGTTTCTGCTAGAGTAAGAAAATTATTTTGGCTTAGCTGAGGCCCCTAAAATTTTTATATTCTTCTCCAATTTTTCACAAGATGATAAAAGTGTGCTATAGTGATAAAAATAATATTTTTAAATAATGATAAAAAGTACAGGAAACATATTAAGTGATGCCATGGGGATAGATTCAGTAAAAACTTTGACTATGGGAAACTTTATAGAACGAATCATCTTAAATAAATAAACTTCACACATAAACAAGAGAAGGAGTTGGAAGTAAAGCTATAAATCAAAAAAAAACTTGAGAGACCTATCAATACAAAAATGTGTGTGGATATTATTTTATTCTGATTGAACATATAAACTTGTAAAAAAGTACTTATGACACAATAATATATTTAATATTAAAATATTAATGTTTACTTTTTAGATATTATTATGGTATTGAAGTTCTGCTTATTAAAAAAAAAGTTACCTTAAAAACATAAGTTAAAGTTTTAACAGATGAATTACGTGATATCTTGTATTTACTTTCAAATACAAATGGTGGCAGGGGAGAAAGAGGTAGTTATATAGATGAAACAAAATTGGTAATAAATTTCTAATGATTAAGGCTAGGTAATGAGAACATGGTTATGTAACATTTTTCTACTTACATATATATTTTAAAATTTTAATGATAAATGCTAAAATAATGTTAATAGACCAAGTCATTGGCTATGGTGTTTTTGAAATCTAGTTATAATGTGTGTGAGTAAAATTAGTCACAGAATTTAATCACAGAGATTAAGATTAGCTATCAATTGAATAATTCAAAACTCTAATTGATATACAAATTTAAATTGTAATCACTGGTCAAGATCGTTAGAAAATGAGAGCATTTCTAACCTAGATATAGAAGAATGAACAAGATTGAAATAGATAAAAGTAAAAAGAAGACATAATCAACTGGCATCTATAACTATATTCTGGACTATATTCCCCTTTTAAGGAAAAATTCTCTCTTTTCCTTTACTCTCACAGAGTACTTCTGACACCAGATGTTTGGATCTTTTCCATATTGACCAGTTCTCTAATCCATATGGGTGTCCTACAACTGAATTCAGTTCTGAAACTATCTACCTGGAGTTAGGATCAGATCCCACGGATTAAAGGTTTAGTTCTGCAGGACTACCCCAACTCAGGTGCCACTCTCAAATACCAGGATGTCACATTTGTTTCTGACTAACTGGCTAAGAATTGGGGTTCCCCCCAAAGCACTCATTGGGCTTAATAATTTGCTGGAATGGCTCACAAGTCTCAGGGAAACACATTTAGCAGTTTATTATAAAAGATATAATAAAGGATGCCAATAAACAGGGTCCAGAATTTCTGTCCCTGTGGAGTTAGAATGTTCTAACCTCCCAGCATGTGGATGTGTTCACCAACCCAGAAACTCTACAGACTTGCACTGTAGGGCAGAGCTCCCTAATCCCCAGGCCACAGGCTGATGAGTGGCAGGCTAGTAAGCAAAGTTTCATCTGTATTTACAGCCAGTCCCTATCCCTCACATTACTTACTGCCTGACCTCTACCTCCTGTCAGATCAGTAGTGGCATTAGATTATCATAGGAGTGCAAACCCTGCTGTGAACTGCACATGTGAACTGCTCCTTATGAGAATCGAATGCTTGATGATCTGAGGTGGAGCTGAGGCAGTGATGCTAGCACTGGGGAGCAGCTGCAAATACAGAGTATCATTAGCAGAGAGGTTTGACTGCACAGAGACCATAATCAATCAATTGCTTGCAGCCTTATATCAAAACCCTATCTGTGAGTGGCAAGTGACAATTAAGCTACATCTGGTGGCAGGCTTTAAGTCAGAATCTGACACTTATTTTAGTCTGTGAGTGGCCCACCCGTTATTTTATTTACCACTTCCATTCATGTGTCTTTCCTGCACTGTGCGCTTGTCTCAGTCACAGTTTTGGTAATCCCACAAGCTAACTCTAGTCAAAATGAGTAAAAAACATATCACTGGAGAGCTTCTTTGAAAAGGGGGAAGGACCCAATGATGAGATAGCAGAAGACTCTAAGACTGCCAACAGAATGAAAGCCGCATTTAAAAGAAAATACAAAGAATCCTACTTGGGTTCTTTGCATCAGGTAATTCACATTCTCCAAGTCTGCTTTGTATGTTATGTGGGAATCAGCTACTCAATGAAGCCATGAAACCTTCAAAACTGCTTTGCCACATGGAGATGAAGCACCCTGCATTAAAAGACAAACTTTTGGAACTTTTCAAAAGAAAAAAAAAACATGAACGTGAAGAACAGAAGCAATTATTGAAGGTCACCACTTTATCAAATGTGTCTGCACTAAGAGCATCATTTTTAGTGGCTAACGGTATTGCTAAAGCTAAGCAGCCCATTACTATTGGTGAAGAGTTGAACCTGCCTGCTGCTAAGGACATTTGTTGTGAACTTTTAGGAGAGGCTGCAGTTCAAAAGGTGGCATGTGTTCCTCTTTCAGCTAGCACCATAACTAGACAAACTGATGAAGTAGCAGAAGATATTGAGGCTCAACTGTTAGAGAGGATTAATGAGTCACTGTGGTATGCAACCCAGGCTGAGGAGTCTACCAATGTTAACAACAAGGCAACAATGCTTGTTTTAGTGCGATGTATTTTTCAGGAGGATATGCATGAGGATATGTTATGTGCACTTTTGCTGCCAACCAACACCATAGCTGCAGAACTATTTAAGTCTTTGAATAATTACATATGAGGAAAACTGAATTGGTCATTTTGTGTCAGTATATACATGGATGGAGCAGCTGCCATACCTGGGCAACTTTCTGGTTTCACTACTTGGGCCAAAGAGGTCGCTTCTGAATGTGAGTCTATGTACTGTCATCCACAGAGAAATGCTGGCTAGCCGAAAAATGTCACCTAAACAACATTTTGCAGGATATGATTAAACTATCAGCCACATTAAAGTATATGCCCTTAACTCATGTCTGTTCACACAGCTCTGTGAGGAGATGGACACAGAGCACATACATCTTCTCGTATACACAGAAGTGAGATGGCTTTCTAAAGGTAGATCACTGGACAGTTTTTGAGTAATGAGAGCTGTTCCAGAGATTTTTTTTAGAAAAATAGTCACCACTGACAGCACATTTCAGTGACACAGAATGGGTTGCAAAACTTGCTTACTTGTGTGACACATTCAACCTACTCAACAAACTTAATCTGTCACTTCAGGGGAGAACAACAACTGTGTTCAAGTCAGTAGATAAAGTGACTGAATTCAAGGCCAAACTGGAATTATGGGAGCGACGAGTGAACATTGGGATTTTTGACATGTTTCAAACATTAACAGAGTTTTTGAAAGAGACTGAGGCAGGGCCTTCTTTCTCGCAGCTGGTGCATGATCATCCATCTCAGCTTTCAGAAGAGTTTGAGCATTACTTCCCAACCACTTAAGACCGCTGAACTGGGAAGGAATGGATCCCAGTCCCATTTGTGAATAAGCCAGGTGAATCAACTTTGTCCATGCTAGTAGAGAATCAATTGTTTGAGATCGCAAATGACTGTGGCCTTAAAAATATGTTTGAGACCACTTTAAATCTCCATACATTCTGGATTAAAGTCAAGGCAGAATATCCTGAGATTGACACAAAAGCACTAAAAAGCCTGCTCCCATTTCCAATATCCTATCTTTGTGGAGTAGGGCTTTCTGCAGTGACAGCAACCAAAATGAGATTACAGAATAGACTGGACATAAGCAACACACTTTGGGTGTCTCTGTCTCTCTTCACCCCCAGATGGGACCATCTACTTGCAGGAAAACAAGCTCAGGGCTCACACTGATTCTGCATTATGGTGGTTGTATAATTATTTCATTATATATCACAATGTAATAATAATAGAAATAAGGTGCACAATAAATGTAATGTGCTTGAATCATCCTGAAACCACCCCCCACCTCAACCCCTAGTCCATGGAAAAATTGTCTTCCACAAAACCAGAGTCTTGTGCCAAAAAGGTTGGGGACCACTGCTTTAGGGGGTTTTGTGAAGGCTATATCACATAGACACGACAAATTGTTAGCTCATTTCCTAGCCCCTCATATCTCTTTGATGGATAGGAGGTAGGGCTGAAAGTTTCAGGCTTCTAATCGTACCTTATCCTTTCAAGAGTTGTCCATTAGAACAAAGACACTCCTATCACCAAGAAATTCCAATGGATTTAAGACCCAGACACTGCTATCACTCAGGAAATCACAAGAGTTTTAGAAGCTCTTTATCAGGAAAAGAGGTCAAAGTATAAGTATTAAGCTGAAAGAGAGGAGATATATATTTTTTATTGTTTTATATCCCCCATCTTATTCCTTCCCCATCCCATTTAGTTATAATATGTTTTACTCCATTGTTTACACCAAAACCTAGGGCACATGTTTATTTCTTTGAATAATAAATAAGCTCTACATTCAATGTCATTAAATTCTGTTGACTCCATCTACAACATGTATCTGGAACCTAACCATTTCTCATTATCTTATCCCTTACTACCCTAGCCAAAGCCACCATCACCACCATCTCGTGTCTGAACTACTATAACAGTCTTCTAGGTGGTCTCCTTGTGTTGTTGTAGCATTTTAACCAAGAAAGGATGTAATTAAATTTACATTTTAAAAATACTCACCATAGCTCTGTTATGTGGAGGTTACCCTGCGGCCCAGGCATGCGCCCTGGCTGGGAGTCGAACCAGTGACCCTTTGGTTCGCAGGCCCACATTTAGTCCACTGAGCCACACCAGCCAGGACCAAAATATACTTTTAATACTAAGAATACTTTTAGTAGAGACTCCAATAGGAAATACAGTATATTTAGGAAATCTGTAAGAAATGTTCAACTCGTTTTTACAAAGTTATAATTTAGTTATTTTACATATCACCTTAACTACTACAGGCTGATTAAGAACTTGTAACCTTACCTTAAATCTGGTTTCAGCAAAGTGATTTTTATATTAAGTGAAACTGTTTTACACTCCCTTCCTTTCAGGACATTGCTTTTTGGGTTTCTCTTACTAACTGCGTTGCTCATACAGTCTTTATGATTCGTCTTCTACTCTTGAGGCTGAAGTGTTTAGTCCTTGTGCTGCACTTTTCTTCCCCGGTGATCTCATCCTTTGTCATGGCTTTACATATCTATATGCTGATGGCTCTCATATTTATATCTTCGGTCTGAACTTCCCTGCTGCACTCCACATTTCCACTTGGATATTAAGTAGTCAACTCAAACTAAACTTCCATGGTCCTCTTTAACCTGCCTTAGGTACAGTCTAATTTGTTTCATTTGTGGCTGCTCCATCCAGCATTCAGGCAGAAGACCTGTTGGAGTCATCCCTGACTTTCTCTTCCACACTTGGCATTCTTGGCTCTGTATCATCTTGAAATATATCCAGAATTAAATCACTTCTTACCTCCTCCACTGCTCACTAGGCTGGTCCAAGCCATTCTCTCTTGCCTAGATTTCTGCAGTTAGTGTCCTCACTGGTCTCCCTGCTCCTCTCCCTACTACAGTCTTTTTCAACATAGCAACCAGATCATATCACTTCTCTCTTCAGAACCCTGCAGTGACTTTCCATATGCTGAGTAAAAGCCAAAGTCCTTACGACCTACAAGGCCTTCCAGGAGTCGGGTACCCCTACTTTCCCCACTACCCTTCACCTCTGTCCATTTAGCTGCTCCTCTGCCCCCTGCTTATTTTCCTTCAGTTCCACTGGCTGTCTTAGGACCTTTACACTGGTTGTCGTCCTTCCTTAGGTCATTTTTTTTCCTTAAGATGTTTCATGGCTGACTCTCATGTCTCCTTCAGATCTTTGCTTTTCAAATGTTTTTCAAAGGTCTCTCTTACTTTACTCTTTTATTTAAGCTGTACCTTGCTGTATTAGAGGTACAGTAACCATACAATTAGACCACAAGTAGTTGAGGTTTCCCTTTTCCCAGGTTTAAAAACTTTCACAACCTTTCTATACATTTTTATGACTTTCCACAGACTTTCTGCAACATTCACAAACTTTCCATATATTTACCCATTCAGATTTAACCATAACCCATTTCCAATTCTTTTCCACACTGTAAAGGACTCTACCCAAACTCAGTATTTAGCAGCTAAAATTTCCCTAGATTTGTAGATATTCTGCAGTTTTCTGAAGCTTAGACCTTGCAAACACCTGTCATGCAGCAATGACTTGAATGTTTAGACATATACCATTTTGCAAACAAAGCACATCACCTTAAGAGCATATCTAACCCACCATTTTGCCCACTTCAAAGATGGCTGCAGCATTACATGCAGCATCTTTGAAGACAGTGGCACCCATAAGTACCACCCACAAGATGGTGGCAAACCCACGTGACTTATCCACCATGGTGGAGCACTCACGTGGCTTACCCTAAATGGCAGTATACCTATGAGGCTTAGTGTCCAAATCACAACCTTCATGCAGGCTCTGGAGGGAGAGACCCATTTCTCCTCCTGCAGAGGTGGAGTCATTGGCTTTGCAGTCACTTCAGAGGCCATAACCAAAAGGCGTGCTGAGAGGGAAGTCCCTTGAATCTGCAGACGGGTGGGCACTGTATGGTTACTGTACCTCTGTATTGGCATTAAGCCATTGGGGACCTATGAAAGGTCATTTGGAATTCCCTGTATTGGTTTGGCATTTAGCTGTTGGAGACCTAGAATTCTCTGAGGCCTAGGAAGGGTCTGGAATTCTCTGTATTGGTACTGGCCATATAATCTGAAAGGAAAATTGAGGTTTCCCAGAGAAAATTTAAAAAACTTCACATGTAGGAAAGTGAACAAAAGAAAGTATAAGGCATGGAAATGCAATTTTAGGGAATATTAGAAGGACAAGAATTTTCCTTCACACTGTAAATTTTTCTCCCTACCTGATCCCTCCAGAACTTGGCAATTTAAAGAAGTAAGTAATTACATTAGGTTTCTTTGCATAAAACTAAAAAGACAGTTGCTAATGGTGGTTATGTCAGCCGAGGCTTTGACTGGAATGTCATGCCTGAAGGAGGCATGCTTAGGTTAATGAAAGCCCATGAGGGAAAGGCCTGGCACCTTGGCTGGTTGTGCGGTCCATGGCAATCTTTCTAGGGAAAGAAAAACGAAGATTGCTTCCCTAATAAATGGCTAGGAAGAAACTTAAGGCACAATGGAAAACCCAAAGGATTTGGGAAAGCATGGGTTTTACAGGCAAGGCCAGATGGCAGGTGTGTGACTCAGCTTCTTGCCCAGGGGGCAGACTGAAGGTCAACCTGAAGAGTCTTTGTGTGAGTTCCAGCAAAGCAGACTTAAAAAATTTATAATATCAATCGCTGCTCTTGTTGTATTTATGCAAATGAATAGGCTAAATTAACATTGGACTTAATGCAGTCCCTTTAATAACAAGGAGGGTAATCTTAAGAACAGAGAAGGAAAACTCTGACTCCAAAAAACCTCCGCTGCCTTGTGGCATACCTCTTCAGGGGAAGGGCTAAGGGAGTAAACCCCGACAGAAAATCCGGAGCCGGAGTCCCTAAGGCGGTTTGACGTTGTAGTCAACACCGGCAACTCCTGCGGCGCACCTGAAGCCAAGCTGTATTGACTCCGTCTTTCCCTTGGACCCTTCAGCTGCGAAGAGAGGGGGGGTCTGCTGCATGGGCAACAGCAGACACTCCATATCACCCTGCCCAGGCTCTGCAGCTTCAGCTTCACTGGAGAGGACACTCCAGCGTCATCGCAAGATGTCGATTCAACACGGGAGGAGATAGATACCGTGTCACTCCCGAGTCGGACTGCACAGCCATTCTCGGCGGTGCAGATAGACTCTTAAGAAGCTACACCATCGTCTCTCGAGACGGACGGCTGCCGATGACGACGGCCGACGACCCTGGAGTAGGGGTAAAAGAAGACTCAAGGATTTACTATAATCCAAATATTTCAGTGTATTATAGTATTATAGCCTCAATCTTTACCTACGTAAAAGAAAAATTGCACTGGACCAGTTAAACAAGCAGGGAAAATTTATTCAAGAGAGTTGCAATACAGGAGAGAAATTAAACTGAACTCTTTTGAAACAAATGGCAGGAGAGATTTAAACATTAAGATGAACTAGGAGAAAGTACAGTATTCCCTCATTTATCACGGGTATTACGTTCTAGACACCCCCCCAGTAGGTGAAAATCCGCGAAGCAGGAACCTTACATTTATTTTAGTATTTATATATATTTTAAGGCTTTATAAACCCTTCCCACACACTTATAAACTGTTCCCAGTTCCTCATTAACCTTTTCCACACTTTTATAAATATTACTTATGTTCTTAAATATATTCTACACTCTTAAACCTAGTAACTTTAACAACATACATATATAGTACTGCAAAATCCCGTGATATAGTAAAAAATTCACGATAAATAATTAAAAATAATATTTTTAAAAATCCTGTGATACAGTGAGGTCACAATATAGAGAGGGACTACTGTATTAGAGGACATTGGGGGTAATTGGCCAATGCGATTAGGTAACCTGTGTTTGCTAATTGGCACTTACCAAAGTTAGGATCCTATCCTTCCACAAAGATGGGGAGATAGGGTGTTGTCTTTCTTGATTACATTTCAGAGGGATGGCTTCCAGGTCCTTTCAAAAGACACTTGGGTTGTAGAAGATTTACATCTTGAAGTGGCAGAGAAGGAATTTATAAGGCAAGTTTTCTGAAGTAAATGCTCTAAGAAAAGGAAAGTCTAAGAACTAGTCAGGAAGAAACCCACTTAAGATTTAGTCATGCTGAGAGGTACATTAAGGCCATTTTAGTTATCTACCATTACTAATATTATCACATTAGTTGATTCATTTCCATTCTCAAGATGACTAAATTTAGGGGATAGCTTTGCTCAATGCCAGGAAAAAAACACTGTATCATTAGTTGTACATTTAAAAATGTAGTCATTCTGGCTCTTTAGAGGGCTGGAATCTAGACTGCAGAATATGGTTGATAGGGAATTTGCAGGGCATAATCTTTGGAATGAGGAGAGGAGGTTAAGGAAACATTTTTTTGCCCAATTCTGTTTAGAGAACAGACTGAACAAATGTTCATAATAGAGCATAGATACTTGGGAGGTGATATACCCAACAGAAAAATGAATTCTTTAAAGTCATTAAGGGTAGTATAATGAGGTACAATAACCTAAAACTAGACATTACGTTAAACATTACAAAAGTATTTTTAAATGCAGAGTTGATTAGATTTTAGAATAATTTGCTAAGAAGAGGTCACTAAGGTCCCATCACTAGGAATACTCAAGAGCAGATCAGATGAATATAGATTGCTATTTATGGCCATGGAGACTAGATCAAATCCACAGTAATACAAAAGAGAAGACTCTGTGACCCTAAAGATGCCACTCCCTCTGGTCTATGATAACATCTACTTGATTTTACAAAACAACAAAAACACAAGCATCATATTTTGTAATACAAACTTACAATCGAGGATTTCTACAACAAAAAATGTCTCTTTACCCTTTTTTCCTTTAACTTTTAGTTTATTTATTTATCTTTCTGGAGCTCCAAAACCTGATATTTTACCATCTCAAAAGCATTCATTTAACAATATGTCATGTCAGCCATATTCATAGCTACTTTATATATAAGAATAAATTATAAATTATTATTATATATTGTTTTGATTATTAACGCTTTCAAAAATGATCAGGTGCCAATCAGCTCCTACGCGTCTATGAAGAGATTTAAAAAAAATTTTTTTTGGTTTATTTATTGTTTTGCTATTACAGTTATCCTACTTTTCCCCCCATTGCTCCCTCCTAGAGGGTAGATGTTTGCATCAGTGAAGAGAATGAAAATGGTGCCCATTTTACATTATAAAGAATTAATTTGCAGCCAATGTATTTATATTAACAAATTGCTATTTGGTTAGAAAATAGCCTAAGTTATACTTTGTCTCTTTAATGATCTTACTTAACAACTCAGTTTAGTTGTTTTTGCTTAACGTTTGTGCCTATTTTCAGCTATTTGTATTCTTTTAAGTATTAACAATATTTTAAATTTAACAGTGTATTGATGTTTGCATTTAATTTTTATTTGATTTACTTTATTTTATTTAAAATGGTTTTGGGTGGCAATAGAATGTTTTGTGAATGATGCAAAGGACATTGGATGAAATTCTTATGCATGGGATTGATTGGTTATTTTAAATGAATGCCAGGGCAGGCACTCCTTACTAGGATGTAAATTTTGTATAGTAAATCTTAACTGATTGTCCAGATAGAGAGGGGTTAATTGCAGATTTCTGTCAGGAATGTTGGTTCACCTTACTACCTTATCTCCTCAAGCTCCCTGCCATTGGGATACATTTAGTCAGTTAATCAACAGTAAAGAACAGTCCCGTGTGCGAGGAACTGTTCTAGATGTCCCATAAGCTGAAACAACAACGTCCATGCCCTTGTGAAACCTAATCTCAGGGGGAGACATGGGCAATAAGTAGGTAGACAAACAAATAAGTATGTAAAATACTCTCAGGAATGGACAAGGATTGTTGAGAAAAATGAGACAAAGGAAGAGAATGTGATAGCATTTTAGGCAGGTGTAGAGTCCTGTGTGAGAAGGAAACATTTGAGTAGAAAGCTTCATCCTTAAGGGAGTGACCCATGTCTGGATTAGTGCAATGCCCTTCTGATTAGCACTTCAGACATTTCAACTATGAGTTTTTAGTCAAAGCATAACTTTTACCTATTCTAAAAGTTAGCCTCCTACTATTTCTTCAAACACTGGCTTTGAGATTCATTTACTTAAGGAAATAATCTGTTTTTCTATATTTCAGTTGTGTGAATTTTTGAGTTCTAAGATCTGTCAAGTAAATTTTTAATAGTTGCATGCCGAAAAATAGATGTATATATATAGTTACCTGGTGAGACAGTTAGGTGTTTTATAGTAGAAAAAAGAACGAAAGAAAAAAACCAAAAAGATCTACTGAGTCTAGAGTAAGGTGACCAGAGTTTAGCTCTGGCTGTGCCACCAACTACATACAATTTTAGATGCAATAAAAGGGCAAGACTTTTAAACTTTTGGAGCTTTGATTTACTCCCATGAATAATGGATTCTACTTCCTGCTTCACATTTTTTTTTTTTTAACTTAAACTAGAGAAAGTTCAATATAGCAGTTGAGATCATAGGCTCTGGAGTTAGTCCACATATAGTTTTAAATCCCAGCTCTACCATTTACTGGTTTTGTGTCCTTGGGGAAATAAATAATTCTGAGTCTCAGTTACCCCATCTGTAAAACAGCTCTACTACCTTCTTTGTTTCAGTTAATGCACTGCTATGTAACATACTAAGGTAAAGCTTAATAGTGTCAAACTGCAACAATTTTATTATTCTCTCTTGTGGTTCAGGAATTTAGGTAGGAATTAGGTTCAGTGATGACTAGGGCCACAACTGTGGAAGCTTAAATGGCTAGGGGTGGCTGGAATGGCATGACTGGGACCATGTATATTGGGCCTTTGTTCTGACTGTTCAATAGGATCCTTTGATGTTCTTTATGTTACATCTGCTGAAAGTGGATACAATAGGGATTCTTCACTCATCACTCTGGTGTTTGGGCTAGAATGGGGCTGGACCACTTTCTCCATGTAGCCTCACTACATGGTTTGCTTGTGCTTCCTTACAGCATGGCAGTGCAAGGAGAAAGCCAGGTTTATTCAATGGTGACCGAATCCCTCCAGAGGGAGACTTCCATGATGCCTTGATAAAAGCTGTGGTGTTTCTTATGATCCTGAAAGTTTTAACATGTTACTTCTACCACATTCTACTGTTCAAGCAAGTTATTCAGCAAAAGAAGGGGAAGAATAGACTTCCTGTCAATGAAGAAATGCCATGAGCATATGTGGAGGGAAGGGTTTGGTGATGGCCATCCTGGAAATATGTTATTATATTATTTTGGCAAATTATTGGAATATTAAAAAAGTTGACTTACGTAATGTGTGATTCACTTAGAAGATGGTGGATATAACTATATTACTGGGTGAAAATATTTAAAAAATAATATTACTTGTAAGATGGAATTATTATTATTATCAGTGGAAAAAGGAAGTACAATTACTTTTTTCTCTCTTTTTACTTGTCAGTGAAAACAATTCTAATTTTGTCCCATGTACAAAGTGATTATTTCCACATCTTGATACCAGAAGAGCCCTGGCTAGAGTGGCTCAGTTGGTTGGAAGTCCTCTCATAGACAGAAAGTTCATGTTTAATTCCAGGTCAGGGTATGTGCCTGGATGAAGGGTTCAGTAGCCTGTCGGAGCACATAGGAGAAGCAACTAATCAATGTTTCTATCTCACATTGGTATTTCTCTCCCCCTCTCTTCCCCCCTCCCTTCCCTCTTCTCTCTCTTACAAAAAGGAAGAAACAGTGATTATTATAGTTTTCCTCCTTTCATGAGAAGTCTGAGACCTCAAAAGACAGAAAAACTTTCCTAACTCAGAGGCAAATTGTAATAATAACTGCTGCTGAGTTATAATGATTACAATGAGAATGGCAAATGTAGCAAATACTTGGCCACTCTTTCCCCACCCTAGACCCCTGGCATTGCTTGTTAATTATAATACTCTTGCTGAAGCAAAAGGCAGCCAGAGAATCTTTCTCAGAAGTGTTTTAGGTATCCACCACAAACCAACATACACGTTGATGCCTATACCTTTACTAGTATCTACACAGTAACATATGTTCAGAAGAGTCATGATATAGCACAGAGAAACACATATGTACACCCACATACACACCATATGGGAAATAGAAGACTAAGGGCGAAGTTACATTTCTGCCACTTACTCTTCATTTCACCTTGAACAATTTATCTCACAACTTTGTGTCTCAATTTGATTATTTAAATATACACTTATTTTCTTTCATTTCTGAAATTTGTAATATCCAAGTGAACTATTTCAGATGGGTTCTGCTGAGAAGCTAGAGAAGTTCTTCCTGAAAATCCTGATTTATGAGATATCTTCAGCCATGCAGGTACTACTAGGGTAATTACACCTGAGAAGCAGTGATTACAGTGCTTACTTTGTGTCTAGAGGGTATGAATGAGCCACTTTGACCAACAGAAACAAAGAAATAACTCAGGGTAACATAGATTTACTTGGACATCCCTAAGTTACTTAAAGGGAAGTATTTGTATTAAAAAACCAGGTAACTGTGAAGTATAACTATCTATTTGATATTTGGTTATCTGTTAAAATAATAGATGATAGAAAAATGTTCAATGGCTATTACTATATGATGTCAAAATAGTCAGTTCAGTAAATAATGTTTCATCGTATCAGTTGTGGAGAGTATGTAATAAGTAATTTAACCTACTCCAGAAAAGGTCTTGGTCTTTGCTAGGTTACTAGGAAGTAATCTCTAAGCCTTGGAAATCATGAATCCTAAAAGAATATTTGTTTGCCTGGGGGTTCTTGGGTCAGCCAGCTAGTAATAGTATGATTTAGAGTAGGAATTTTGCATCATGTTGTGTTAGGTGACCTTTGGAAGTGCTGAAAGACTGTAATCAGCGATATGGGCAATTAGTGATGGTTATGTCATGGAGCCCCAAAGAAATATCTGGACACCCAAAGCTTGGCTGTGTTTCCTGGGGTGGCAGTTCTACGGGTGAATAGTCAGAGATGGATTTTGTGAAATAGATATTGTTTATGACTTTACAGGGAAAGGACAATGAAAACTTCATATTGGTACTTGCCCAGATTCTGCTATATCTATTTCTTCTCTCATCTGATATAAAACTGTGTATTTTCTCTGTAATAAATCATAATTGTTACTATAACAATTGGCATCAGAGGTGAAAGCAGTCTTGTGTAGACTGTGGTCACTCTAACTTCACAGTTCTCTAACCTTCGCAGATAGAAAGTATTGATCATCCATATATGATAGCTATTAGTCACAGATGACTATCAAGTTCTTGAAATATAGATAGTACCACTAAGAAAGTGAACTTAAATTTTAACCAAATTAAATTTAAAAACAAGAATAGTGTTAATATTTATATGGATTACAGGTTGACATAATATTATTTTGCATGTGTTGGGTTAAATAAAATATATTATTAAAATTAAGTTAATTTGTTTTTATGGTAGGCTGAATTATGGCTTCCAAAGGTGTCCACATCCTAATCCCAGAGACCTGAGTATGTAACTTTACATGGGAATGGACTCCACTAGTGCGATTAAAATAAGAATCTTTTTTTAAATTAATTTTTTCTTAAATTAACTGGGATGACATTGGTTAATAAGATTATATAGATTTTGAGTGTACATTTCTATGTTATATAATCTATATATTGTATTGCCCATCTTCCATTACCATACATTTGGCCCCTTTATCCTTTACTACCCCCACCCCCCTTTCCTCTGGTAACCACCATACTGTCTGTGTCTCTGAGTTTCAGTTTTATATCCCACATATGAGTGAAATCATATGGTTCCTAGCATTTTTTGACTGACTTGTTTTGCTTAGCCTGATATCCTCAAGGCCCATCTATGTTGTTACACATGGCAATATTTTATCTTTTCTTATGGCTGAGTAGTGTTCCATTGTGTATATATATCACATCTTCTTTATCCAGTCATCTATTGAAGGACACTTCAGTTGTTTCCATATTGGCTACTGTATATAATGTTGCAATGAACACAGTGATACATATATCTTTGGAAATAAATGTCTTTAAAATTTTCAGGTGGATACCCAGAAAAGGGATTGCTGAATCATATGAAAATTCTATTGTTAATTTTTTGAGGAAGCTCCATACTGTTTTCTATGATGGCAATACCAGTTTACATTCCCACCAGCAGTGAATGAGGGTTTCTTTTTCTCCATAACCTCTCCAACACTTGTTACTACCTGTCTTGTTGAGAATAGCTATTTTAACAGGTGTGAAGTAGTATCTCATTATACTTTTGATTTGAATTCCTTAAGAGCTAGTGAATTTGAGCATTTTTTCATATACCTGTTGGCCATTGGTAAACTAAGACTCTTGAGATGGAGATACTATCCTGAATCATCTCACTGGGCCTGATAGAATTGAAAGAGTCCTTTATCAGAAAGCAGCATGAGATCAGATTGAGTAGGAGAAGATATGACAGTGGAAGTAAGGGACAGATATGAGGAAGGAGCCATGAGCCAAGGAATTCACTGGATCTCAAAGAGGCTAAAACAGGTTCTCCCCTCAGAGCTTCTAGGACTCATTCCTGTTAATACCTTGACTTTTTTTTAGCCCCATGAGACTCATTTCAGGTGTCTGACTTCAAGAATAGTGAAAAAAAAAATTTGTGTTTTTTTAAAAGTCACTAACTTGGTCCTAATTTGTTAAAACATCAATAGGAAACCAATGCAACTTCTTACTTTTTAAAAGTTTGTTACTATAAAATTTAAAATTACATCTATGCCTTACATTTTATTTCTATTGGAGTGTTCAGATCTGCATATTTATTTTTATTGTGTACTAGTAACATTGTTATTTTCATAAAATTGATTAAATATTTCAGTGTAAATCTTTCACTAACTGTTTCCATAAGGATGTTTTTTTAATAGGTTTTAATCAATTGGTGATACTCAAATGCTCTGAAATTTTCTAGATGATATTAGGAATAAAGTAGCGTTAGACATACTCAAGTTCTTAATGTGACAAGAGGAAGCCATGTAAGAGTTCATAACAGACAAATATAAGAAGGCTGGTTGACCCTGGCTGGTGTGGTTCAGTGGATTGAGCGTTGGCCTGTGAACCAAGTGTCGTTGGTTCGATTCCTAGTCAGGGCACATAACTAGGTTGCACGTCAGGTCCCCAGTTGGGGGCACGAGTGAGAGGCAACCACACAGTGATGTTTCTCTCCCTCTCTTTCTCCTTTTGTCTCTCTAAAAATAAATAAATAAACAAACAAACAAACAAAAAAAGAAGACTGGTTGGTCATAGGCTTCATGAGGAATATATAGACTTCAGATGAGGCTTCAATGATGGATAAATCTTCAATAGTGGACAGTGATTTTGAGTAAGAATAGATCATGGACAATGAAGAGAACACTGAATAAAAGTATAAAGGAGACAGAAAGTTAAAACACCACAGATGAAATTGCAAAATAGAATGGACTTCCTTGGTGACTACGACTAACCTCAAGTTACTACGAAACTGTATTCTGTTGGTATAGAAACGCTGATGCAGGGGTAGGGGCATGAAAAAAATATACAAATAGTTTTAGTATTTTCAGTATTCTATTGACAGTTACAGGCAAAAATTGAGGAGAAAAGACATTAATGAGGAAATTTTTATTACAGTGGAAGAAGAGTATGAGAAGTTGACAAAGGAAATAAATTTGAATAAATAGGTGCTTACTAATGACAGAGAATGCTGAAGCTCAAGATCAAGAGTGTAGCTTGATGAATTTGAAAATAAGGAGATACTGAAGGTTTTTAGGAGAGCAATGATATGATGAAAAGGTGTTTAGGAATATTCTCATAGAAGTATTTTTTGTACTGGCTTAAGGAAGTTGGGGGCTAAAGTAAATAGACAATGAGCAAGGATATGTTAGTTACATGTTAGGTTGGAGCTAAATAGGGCCTGGCTGAGGAGAGAGGGTAAGAGTGTTAGGTAATCTAAGCTAGAGAAACCCAAACCACTAGTATTTTTCTAATCCTAAATTTCTGTTTTGTTTTGTTTTTCTTTTAAGAGGAACTTTATTGTAGCCTTTTAAAAATTATTCAAATGTCACGGTCAGTTTCAGCTTTATCATTACTATTACAATTGCAGCCATACATAAATACTTCTCTATATTTCTAGGGGTGGTAATGGTGTAGTATAAAGGGTGCCAGCTATAGAATCAATATGATTTAAATTCAAATCCTTCCACTTAACTGCAAGTTATATCACTTCGGTTAGCCTCAGTTTCCTCATCTAAAAATGGGGTCATTAATCCTTTCACAAAATGTTATCTTAAATATTAAAGGAGAAATACTATGCTTAAATATTTAGCATAGTATAATAAGGTTCAGGAGAGTATAAGAATATTTTATTCATTTAAGTTCCAGTAATCCATTTATATAAGCTCTGCAAGAATAGAAGGAGAGAGAATTTTTCCTGTTTCAAATTAAACTAATCTTCACTATCCCAGGAGAGGCAATAACTAAAATGTGGAGGGAATCAGAAAAAAATAATCCTTGGCCTTTGATCTTATAAAGATCTAATCTTAGAAGTTTAAGAGCAGCACAATTTTGACTACCAGATTTTTGTCATATTTGCTGACTTTAGATCCAATCCCTTTTTAAGTGTAACTTCACTGTAAATGTGTTGTACGAGGACAATTTCAAGTCTTTTGTAGAGTGCCCACTCAAGAAAAGAGATTAAATCTTTTGATAATCAATATCAATATAGTCTCTGGAAATGACCAAATTTGACAATCAGCACACTGTCCAACATCCCCTGATGTTAGTAATGAAGATGCAACTTGGTTTACATCTCACAGCATCTAATTAGTGAGCAGCCATTCTACAGGTGAACATGGCAATGTGTTCCTTTACTCTGTGCTGACACATTGGGAACATCCTGCTAGTTCTTTTGTTACAAAGCCTGTGATCACTATAGGACTTATTATATTGAATTGAACTGGAAAGATATTTTTCCCAAAGGTGAATAAATACCTCACATTTGCCAGCAAATTCTTTATGATTTGGAATAAAATAGCCTTGTCTGAGAGCATACACTGTTATATTATCTGATATAGTCATTTGATTTCTTTTCAAACTTGATTGTATTCTATATGTAGATAATATTTATGTCTCTTGATTTGCTTTGTTAGATATTGTAAATGAAACTTCCAAAACCATCTTGAAAATCATGTAGTGAAACAAGAGTTGGAAACATTTTTTTCCTCCTTATCATTGTTGTTGCTTTCAGTTGAATAAATGTACATTTCTTGCTGACTGCAAAAAAAGCCATTAAAAAGCTGTTCCCAGCTAAAAGGTTTCAACACATAGGGAATTATATCACTTGTTTTATTTGCCCTCCTTCTTACCTCCTTCTTAGAGACAGACATGGTTATAATAGCCATATCAAAGAATGTTTGTTTGAATGATCTGTAATCAGCACTGCTGTTGTCCATGAAAGTTGTGAATAATTTTTACACTCTTAAAGCCTTATACCTGGAAAATTGCATGTGTTGCTCTCAATTTAAACACAATCATTATAATGTTAATATTACAATAAAATAATAAAGGTCATATTAATAAATCTCTCAACTGTGAATAAAATATGAAGATGAAAAATGCAATCTGAATAACAAATATCAAACACAAATAGTAGAAGAGAAACAAAGAAACATTAAGTTCAGTGGTGAACTGGCACAGCCTACAGGACAGGTGGAAGAGTACTAGAAGTAAGTCACATCATCATATGACTTTTTCCCTCAGATAGGAAGTCAGGTTAACGTCTCCATCATCTCATTTGTAACATATTTCTTGAATTCTAATTCTAAAATAATGAAAGAGTTTTACAAACTGGTGTACTTCTAATTATGATTAATTGACTTAGCTTAAGAAAACTATCATCTTGCGTTGTCAGGCAACTGGTCTTTTTTTACACAGTTCCAGACATTATCTTGATATAAGGTATTCAGAAAAAACAATAATATTTGCACTTTAGAATTTACAAAATGCTTTCATCTAAATTCTTATTTTATCTGCAATAGTCTTGTGAGGTAATGCTGAGGTGGTCAGAGCCATTGCTTTCTAGGGGGTAATATATAATTGATTAATCATCATATACTCTTCTGCCAAGTTGATTTCTTTGAGCCATTCTTTTTTCTAAAAGATAAGACTTCTCTGGAAATGAACAATCATCCTATTGGGACAATTTCTTCCTTAGGTTACTTCTCAGCATGCAGTAGCATTGATATACACATTTTTCTTAAAATACAGTATAAGAAATAAAACCTGTGAGCTAGGTCTCCAAGAAGAGCTGAATAGCACAAGAACAAGAAATATTCCAATTGTGTGGACTTTAGGCAAGAAGTAGGATATGTTTCTATGCAAGGAAATTACTAAATTAACATTATCTAGTTCTCAGATATTATGGTTCTATTAAATTTAAGAATGATAGAGGGAGAAGGACATAGTGTTCAGTCTTTTACAAACTATGTTTATTTTTGTTATTTAAATATTTTTATTTTATTTTTTAAGTATATTTTATTGATTGTGTTGTTTCAGTAGTTCCAATTTTTTTTTCCTTTTGCTCCCCCCTGCCCAGTACCCCCCTCCCCTCCAGGAATCCCACCCCCCTTAGTTCATGTCCATGGGTCATGCGTATAAGTTCTTTGGCTTCACCGTTTCCTATATTATTCTTAACTTCCCCCTATTTTGTACCAACTGATTATGCTTCTTAGTCCCTACACCATTTTCCCATTTCTCCCTCTTCCCCCTCCCAGCTAATAACCCTCCAAATGATCCCCATACTTATGATTCTGTTCCTATTCTGGTTTGCTTAGTTGGATTTTGATCTTAATTTTTAGATTCAGTTGTTGATAGCTGTGAGTTTGTTGTCAATTTAATGCTCATAATTTTGATCTTCTTTTTCTTAAGTAAGTCCCTTTGACATTTCATATAATAATAGCTTGGTGATGATGAGCTCCTTTAGCTTTACCTTGTCCGGGAAGCACTTCATCTGCCCTTCCATTCTAAATGATAGCTTTGCTGGATACAGTAATCTTGGTCATAAGTCCTTGCTTTTCATCACCATGAATACTTCTGGCCAGTCCCTTTTTGCCTGCAAAGTTTCTTTTGAGAAATGAGCTGACAGTCTTATAGGCACTCCTTTGTAGGTAACTCTCTGCTTTTCTCTTGCTGCTTTTAAGATCCCCTCTTTATCTTGAATCTTTGGCATTTTAATTATGATGTGTCTTGGTGTGGTCCTTTTTGGGTCTAGCTTGTTTGGGACTCTCTTTGCTTCCTGGATATATATGTCTATTTCCTTTGCCAAATTTGGGGAGTTTTTCTTCATTTTCTCACATAAGTTTTCAATTTCTTGCTCTTCCTCTTCTTCTTCTGGCACCCTTATGGTTTGGGTGTTGGCATGTTTAAAGTTGTCCCAGAGGTTCCTAAGCCTCTCCTCATTTTTTTCAATTCTTGTTTCCTCATTTTGTACTGGTTGACTGTTTTTTCTTCCTTATGAACCCCAGGTTCCTTCCCTTCACCACTGGTTTTGTGTGGCTTTTCCTTCGTTTCATTTAGCATAGCCTTCACTTCTTCCCTTATGCGTTTACCATACTTAAACATATCTGTCAAGCCTGTGAGCATCTTTATCACCAGTGTTTTGAATTCTTCATCTGTTAGGTTGTCTATCTCCTCATTTGTTAGGTTGGCTATCTCCTAATCGCTTAGTTCACCCACTGGAACCTTGATCCATTCCCCCTTTTAGGCCATACTTCTCTGTCTCCTCATCTTGACAGACTCCTGTGTTTGTTTGCCTCTTTGTCTTAGGTAGAGCTGTCACTCCTGTTATGTGTGTAAGGGTGGAGCCTTAGGTATTCATCAGTACAAGGTGATCCGTTTCACCACGTTGTGGTGCTGTATGTGGGGGAGGGGTCAGAGAAGGAACAATGCCGCTTGCTCAGCACTCACCCCTTTTCCAGGCACCTCTCCAACTTCTGTATGGGACTGGCCTCTCTAGCTGTTGCTCTGGCTGTTGTTCCCAGGGTGGGTGGGTCTGCAGACATCCTGGGCTGTATGGGGCCCTTTAAACAAGCAGACTCTGCTGAGAGACTGGCAGTTTCTTCCTTCTCCCCAACTCCCACTGGTTTGCACAGTCAAAAACAATGCACCATATTCTCTCTACCTGAGCTCCACTCCTGCCACCTGTCTGGATGAGTAATTCTTCTTTATATCTTTATTTGTTGGACTTGCATGCAGCTTGATTTTCTGGAGCTTCTGGGTGTCTCTAGTTTTGAGGTAGTTGTATTTCTTCTTAGTTGTGGAGGGAGACACAGCATATCTGTCTAGGCCTCCATCTTGGCCAGAAGTCTAAATGTTTTTAAAGTTAAGTTCTACAGTAAGAAAATTGGCATTAGTTTAAATTAGAGTAAGAGCTATGTTGCTCTGACTGAATGCCTTTCTTCTTCAGAAAATCAGAATGCTGACTACAGTACTTCCCACTCTAGAAAAATAAAATTGAATGGATGTTAAATGAGGGCCTTGTGTAAAGATTAGTATGGGTGGAAATGACTGCTTTGGAATTCGGTTAGGTTTAGGTAAGGAAATTTGTTTATCTTAAATCTCCGGAGTCAGCAGATTTTTTTTCACCTCTAATTCCCTTTGGAATCAGGAAATATAGAAATGAATAGTTGTATAATCCTATATATACATGTATTTAAATTAATTACAAAAGTGATGCAATGTTTTGTTAATCTTAAAAATGGGAATTAAAAGTTTGAGCTTATTCTAGCTTCCTTCAAAATTACTTTCATAGCATTGTAGAGAAAAAAGGAAGTAATTCAGGCACAAACAGTTTACAAGTACTCACACTTATAAATAGTATTCCTTTATTTATTATAAAAATAATACATTATTTTTGTGACTATTTCAAGGAATATTAAATAAGTATAAAGAAAGTAAATATATAAAAGTATACAGAAGAAAGTAAATCACCAATAATTTCACAACATGAGAATAACTTCAGTAACATTTTATTATAATTCTTCCAAAGTTTATATGACTTTTGCATTTTGAAATTTTCTTGCTGAATCACAAGCTTGAATAAACACAGTGTATTGCAGGGCTATGACAAATAGAAACTAAAGAAGCAGAAGGGAGGCAGAAGAAGTCACAGCATTTAAAGCCAAGACAACTTTTGCACTATAAATCAGGCAAGAGTTTCAAAGCAGTTGAAGGTATGGTACCATCTGCTCTTATTCCAGATGTACACAGGTAAGAAACAGAAAACTTTACCTTATGACTATAAAATGTCTGAGTACATGTAAATCTTAAGTTAAAGAAAAACACAAATTTGCACATTTTAAAGAGATATGGAGGGGGTATGTAATATTTTATTACTGGATATTTTTAAATTTATAAAACGCAGGCCCAGTAAATTGTTACCTAATTTTCCTTTCCAACAAAATACCTAAGCTTAGAGTTTATCAGCTTATGTGGGTGAAAGCACATCTTTCACACAGACTGACAATAATCTCTAACCTGATGATAAACTCTTAAGTAAGTGCTTAAGTAGATGGTTTATTTTTAGATGTTTCATTTTCTCCGTGGTAGTCATCTAGTCCTTTCTTATATGTATTGGGTTCCACCATGTTCTGGGCACTGTGCCAGGCACTCTGCCACTTGCTAACCCTAAATCCCCAGAGTGCTCACCTTGTGCTACAGTTGCCTTCACTCACTCCTCCTTCCATCATATTAGCAGGTGAACTAATTCTTCCCATTAAATGGTGATACATTAATTATGTGAGTTGAACAAATTGACTAGCTATCCTCTTCACCTATGAATGTAGAATTTTGTGTATACTAGAGAATAATAGCATAGTGCAGTTACACAGCTGTTTGATGTTGCAACTGAATAGATAATTAACTGATAAAGAGGTCAAATATAGATCTAGGATTACAGGTTACAACAAAGGCTGAATGTACTACTGCAAAAAAAAGAGAATCAGGGAAAAGTAGAATGTGGTAGCTAGTTGTATAATCAGAATCAATTTATAATGTAGAAATTTATAGAACTCCACCAGTCTATGATCAGGACCTGCCATAAAGCCTTTTGGACTTGCTTTATAACCTGCAACTGTAGAAGGAGATACCCTGAATTATAAAATAGCAATTACCTGACTCATATATGTAGCAAAATTAATAATGCTTAGTGAAATGCTACTAATAAGAGAAAAAAACCCTTAATTTTATTATCAGGAAGGCAACTTTTATCATTGACACTTTTTAAAACTACTATTTACTGATTATCTGAGAGCCAGGTTGATCAATCAAAGGATGCCCTCAATCTTAAATTATTTAGTAGACATCTTTTTTACATTAAAAAAATACTATTAGCCCCATTTGTGAAAGATGATTTATTCACAAATAATTCCTCTGCTCTGAATAGAATGTGCTCCCTCCTTTTATTTTGAAGTTAATCCTATCCTTGCACCTCTATTCCTACACCACCTACATCCTTAAAGGCTTTGTTATATTAATTATGCTTTTCTTCTTGTATCTTTAACCTTTTCCTATTCACAATCTCTATTTACTCTACCTATAAATATGTCAGGTTTTGCTTTTCTCAACAAGCCCTTTTCCATGTTTTCATTACCACACTTCAAAATAGAATGTTGACCATCGTTGCTTACTTTTTCTATGGCTGATGAATTCCCCTGGATTTAATGCCTGGTACTGCACAGGATTTGCTCCTCTGAACAAACTCTCTTTTTGACCAGAAAATCCACTTCTATAAATGCATTCTATGGAACAAAACAAGATTTTGTTTAAGCATTTATTTTTCAGGATGTTCATTATAGCAACATCAGCAATATAACATTGTTAGGAAAATAAGAGACATAAGGATTGAAAAGGAAGAGATGAAACTACAATTATTTGCTGGTACTATGCTCAGCTGTGCAGCTAACCCAAAAGACCAATAGAGAAGCTATACATTTAATGAGAAAATGGACCAAGCTTGTTGAATACAAGATTAGCTAACAAAAATCAATAGTCTTCTTCTATTGCAGTAATGAAAACTAGAAAATATAGGATTATATTAAGAAAATATTAAGGATTTTTAAATATAGAAATAAGGACTTTCCTATACCACTGGTTCAGCTGTTCTGGAGTACAATTTAGTTAGATTTAGTTGTATTGCAACAATCTGTAATCTACAATCCAATTCATGGGATACTCTTGCATAAATCCTTAAAGGGACACATAAAAATATGTTAAGTATAGCATGAATTGTGGAAAAAGGAAATTAGAGGCAACTTAGATTATCTATGACTGCAGGAATAAATAAGTAAATAGAGATGGAGAAATACTATTAAATACTACACAGTAATTAAAAGCCATTAACTATATATGCATATAGTCACATATATAGCTGTAAGACAATGATGCTGAGATAAGGTTCAAGAATAGCTTCTTTAATACTATGACATTTATATAAATTAATCACTATATATTTTATAAGGATGAAAACATGTCTTAGGATGTGTAACAAATATCAGAGTAAGTGTAATGGGGAACGGGGATAAAATAAAATTTGGTATAAAATAAAAGTAAGTAAATAAATATTAAAATAAAAACAAAAATAAAAAGAGATGAGTTTGGCAGAATATAGGTGGGGTAATGAGATAAGCATACAAGGGTGTGATAAACTTAATTTCCTAGTTGAGGTGTTGTGTAATAAAGAATTTGGCTGGCCCTTGTCTCTGGATCCTGAAATGTAACTTCTAAATTCTTGAAGTTTCCCAAGTGATAGAAGTGTGTATTATTCAGGCTGGAACCCTAGATAGTTTATGCTAATGAGATGACTCAGGATGGCGGCTGGACAAGTCAGAAACTTCAACCATGTAGTTAAAGGGTTAGGACTTTGAGCCTTATTATAGGAGCATGACTTCCAGGGATGAGAGGGGGACTGGAGATGGAGTTTAACTGCATGGTCAAGCTCTCAAGCAATCATGTCTATATAATGAAATCTAAATTAAACTTCAGTAAACTTCCCTGGTCAGCAATAACCTGTGCATGGTCACACACTGATGTACTGGGAGGGTAATGTGTCCTTGAGGATGAAGCTTCTCATATGGAACCCTTCTAGACTTGGCTCTATCCATCTTTCCCTTTGGCTCATTCTGATTTGCATGACTTTGCTATACTAAAATTGTAAAAAGTATAGCATTTTTCTAAGTTCTGCAAGCCAGTCTAGTAAACTATAGAACCTGAGGGGTTACTTGGTACTCACAAATTTGTAGCCAGCTGGTAAGAAGTGGGAGTGGTGGGAGAGTCCCAAAGTTGTGGCTAGTGTCTGAAGTGAGGGCAATTGTGTGAATAGTGTGGAGTACTGTGACCCCCACTTGTGAAGTTTGGCCTAACTTGAGTTGGAGTCAAAAGTCACCCCAGATGTATACAATAACAATGAAATCACCTAAATATTTAACAGTAAGATATTGATACAATAGACAGAATACTTTGGTTCATTCAGCATTAAGATAATACACATATAATATTATATGTTGTAATATTATAACATTACTTTCTTTTTCAGTTTTGAGATATGAACACAGCACATGCAAGATTAATGTGCACAACATGATGATTTGATGCACACATATATTGTATCAAAGGTAAGGTAATTATTATGGCAATTATTAGCTCTTACATAATTACTGTTTATGTTTTGTGATGATAATGTTTTTTAAGATTTACTCTCTTAACTTTCAAGTACTATATAATACAATATTGTTGTACATTACATTCCCAGAATTTATTTTTCTTACAGCTAGAAGTTTATACCATTTGACCAATATCTCCCCATTACCCTCACTCCCAGCCCTGGCAATCACTATTCTACTCTTTATTTCTTTGAGTCTGACTTTTTTAGATTCCACATATAAGTGATATCAAACAATATCTTTGTTTCTCTATTTGACTAGTTTCAATTAGCATAATGCCATTAAGGTCCATTCATGTTGTCACAAACAGCAACATTTTTTTCTAAAAGGCTGAACAACATTCTATTTTATATATGTAACACATTTTATCTATTCATTTATTGATGGACATTTAGGTTCTTTTCATGTCCTCACTATTATAAATAATGCTCCAATGAACATGGGAGTGTTTATATTGCTTCAAGATAGTGATATCAAAAACTCAGAAGTGGAATTGCTGAGTCATGTGGTAGTTCTATTTTTAATTTTTTGAGGAAACTCCAAACTATTTTCAACAGTGGCTGTACCAATTTAAAATCCCAGCAATAGCGTACAAGGGTTTCTTTTTCTTAATATCATTGCCAACACTTGTTGTTTCTTGTCTTTTTAATAAATGCCACTTTAATAGGTGTGAGATAATATCTCACTATGATTTTGATGAACATTTGTTTGATGATTGGTGACACTGAGCATCTTTTCATGTACTTGTTGACCGTTAGTGTATCTTCTTAGGAAAAATACCTGTTCGACTCCTTTGCCCATTTTGTAATTGGATTTCTTTTTGCTATTGTTTTGTATGAATTCCTTATGTATTTTGTATATTAATCTCTTATAAATGGTTTGCAAATATTTTTTCTCATTCTGTAGATGACTTCTTAGGTATATATAATAATGATACTTTAAAATGCCATTATAAATATATTGTGATAAAAACAGGATAAAATATTGCTATTAAGTCTATTTTGTTAAAAAATACACACATATCTCTTGGTAGTAGATTATGAAATTATTTTTTCTTTTTCTTTTAGCTATTTTCTATTTTTTCTTCAATAAATTTGTAGCATTTTTTCTAAGAATAAAATGCAAATCTCTGCATTTTAAAAGAAGTACATCATTATAAGAAAACTTTCCATTATTTTCCGTATTTTGAAACATTTATTTTCCCATATCCTGAGTATTACTAATATATGGTCTCACCAGACTCATTAGTGAGCTCTAGACTAACTCACATGTTGGCTGGTTATAGCTCAGATCCAGATCCCAGCTTGCTTGTCTTTTTCCAGCATCTCTGCTCCTGACAGGTTCCTTAGTACTTGGCTTTTTGTCTTTTTGCTTTTTCAGGAACTTGGCTCTCAGTGCTAAGAGCTTCTGCTCTATATGTGCTCTGGAATGTGGGTGATCATATCTTAAACAGTATGTGGGAGAGAGAGCCTTCAGAAAAAGTGCAATCTATCCACTCCTTCCACCCACAGCTTTGATGCAAAGTTCGACCTCAGAGCGTCTCTAGAAACGGAGCTACGATGTAACGCGGCATGAAACGGACAGTACGGACATCCAGGCGCACCTTGTGGCATCACTACAAGTGATGTGGACACCTCTGGGGAAAAGTAAGGTCAGTGTCCCGATTTCTTTGTTCTACTATTGATAAACTATTCCCATTAAGACAGGTTTACTCTGTAGAAATTTTTTAAAAAATCTAAAATTTAAGACATCAACTATGGAGTCATTTTTTCCTCCATGTTTTTTACCTTAAAGATAAACATTTCTTAAAGAATCGCCCTGACACATAACCACATGTAGAATAATTCTGCCTCTGATTTTATGACTATTTTCATTGCCTGATACACTAGTAAATTTTCACTCAGTTTTCTAATGGTGATATTCTGTGATCTTTAAACTATCAGATATAAAATATTCTTCAGTAGGTAATCTTTTTGAATCACGATGTTGAAAAGGATTCCATAGAACTCCTATATATAGTGCTTACATTATTTAATAGCATAAATATATGCACCTCGCTTTCTAATCTCTGAGGTATCACTTTCTAAAGAAATTGTTCGAAAACACAGAGTTTAAGTAAATGAGCTTATGCTGTAATTAGGAATTCTAGACCCTATTTCTGGTCCTTGTTTTAATGAATTGCATCAGAACCACAATATTTTTTTTTCATGATCTGATTGTTTTTAATTATCCTAAACTTTATGATCACATAATTTACAATTCTATGATAATCTATTCTCTTCTACTTTAATCGTTTTAGTGAGCTGGCAAAAGCACCACTGCCGACCACACACATACAGAGCAATCCCATAGTAGTTTTTGAATAGCTGTTCAAGACAATCCTGAATTACAACTTAGTGTGATTTAAAGAATTCACAAATTTTGCTCCTGTATCTGTCGTGTTAAATTTTAAACTCATCTGACCTTATAGATCATCAATAAAATGTGAGAAGTGTTAAATATTCTTTATTTGATATTACACAGAAACCACACTAACACTAGCGTTTCATTAAGTATAAGGCAACAGATTTGATACAGGATATTTTAACTGAATTGGCATAGTTGCAACCAAAGAGATAAAGATGCACACTGCCAGCTTACCTGCAGCCCTTTTAACAGGCTAATGAACACAATTTGGAACACAAGCAAGTCTTGCTTTTCTAATAATCAGTGAAGGGGTTTCCTCAGTATTTAAACATGTTAATATAACCAGTTACATGAATCTAAATATAAAACCAATCTCCTACAGGTTTTGAGATGGCATTCACCATCTCTGTGAAAAGCTGAATATTACACACCAAGTCCAATCATATTTTTAAAAGGGGAAAATAGTGGTAGTGGTCACTGAACCGAAATTACCATCAAAGTTCAAAAAGCTGATCATATTCATTTAACCATAAGCCAATATTATTTAAATCAGAACGTTCTATCAGCCATTCATGATCTGCATTCTGGTGTGGAAGATCAATTTAAATATGATGCACATAAAAAAGGTCATGAGACATTTGTAATAAATAAGGCAGTGGCCAGCTATTACTCACTAGTAGATTTTTTGAGATAGGCTATCAAATCGGCCCTTTCTGAAATCTTCTTAATGCCAGCGAAGATCATTTTTGTTCCAGGGATGTACTTCTTGGGATTCTCCAAATACTCCATCAGTGTAGCCTCTCCCCAGGTGATGCCTTTGTTCTTGTTGGCATCTGTGTAAGAAAATCCAGCGGCCTGGCCTGTCTTTTGCCCCAAAAGACCATGGAGATTTGGCCCAGTCTTGTGCTTGCCTCCCTTTTCCACAGTATGGCATTGTGCACACTTCTAAGAAAAATCTTCTTGCCCTTCTCAATATCACCCATTTTAAAATCTGCTGCATTCTCTGCACCTTCCGCTCACCGCTCTTTTGTCGTGCTAAATACAGAGGTTCCCACTTGCTAGCCGGATGTCCCGCTCTCTAGCCACAATATTTTTAATAAGAAAATTATTTTGGTGTAACTTTTTTTCAACCCATTCTGCCTTTTGTTGGTTAATAAGCTAGTAATGATAATGAACACTGTACTAACTGTTCTGGGGAGTCACAAGAAAGAAAGTCTCATTGCCCACCCAGAAGGGGCAATGGTCATGGCTTCAATGATGCCTGAAACAAATAACTCCATTTATGTTCACACAGGATGAACTGTGTTAGTCTGAAGCCATGAGGACATGAGAACCCCTTTTAATGGCTTTTAATGGGAGATGATTTCCCTTCTATGTTTCTTTCCTTTATGCACCAGCACCCCAATCACTACCTTCACCCACAAACATTTTCTTTCCTATTCAGTTAATTCTGTTTCAGCAAAGGATTGATGAAAAAAGGAGGATTGAAGAGAATGAAAGAACACATGAGGAAGTGTACAAAGCTATAGTCTAATTATTATATGCCTAAATCAGTATTTGATCACAAATATTGACCTAATATTGTATTTATAAGCAAGCTAAATAAGAAATATTAGGAAAATATAAAATTGATTAATATATCACAGAGCAACAAACTATAAATTTAGGGTTTTTTTTTTTTCTAGAAAAAAATTATTTGCCTCTATGCTAAACAGAAGTCTATAAGTTAACATGCAACTGCACTGATCTGAGACCTTTAATCCAAAGTCCTTGTGCCTACATAACATTTACATGGGCTTTTGCTATCATAAAACATTGAAGGCATATACCATCTACTCATTGACTTATTTCCAAATTTTACATAATTTGCTTAACATCCAACATACAATCCATTGATAAATCCTGTTGACTCAAAAAATATTTTCAGGATGCAAACACTTTTTATCACTTTCTTAGCTACCAAGCTGGCACAGGTCATAATTATCTCTTGCCCACATATTTGCAATTGCTCCATAATTGGTCTGTTTCTACCCTTATCTTTCTATAGTTTTTTCTTTTTCCTTTATGCTAAAGGAAGAATAATCCTGATTTGTTCAAAATGTTCTCACCTCATTCAGAATAGTATTCAGAGTCTTTACCTTGGTCTATAAGACACAAAGCTCTTTATCTGGTTAATTCCATGGTCTTATCTGTAACTGGTGATTGGAAGTACTCTGCTGACAATTGAATAAGAAGTCTGCATCAATTTGTTCATTGCAATTATTTTTGAGTTATTTTGGAAACTTCTTAAATGTCATTATTATTAAAAAGTCTTAACCATTATTTATATAAAAACAGGGGTGGGCAAAATTAGGTTTACAGTTGTAAGTGAAACACAAAGTTTAGTCTTGTATTATTTATTAATTATTGCATTATTTTCCATACAGACAACTGCAAACCTACTTTTGCTCTCCACAAATTGTAGAACTTTCATAGCTTAATTATTTGAATTGCCTAGAATTTCTGTGCACCCATATATTTATATATTTCATCAATCTGTTATAAAGAGAAAAAAATGGTAAGTCAAATTGGCTGTAAATGACTTCAGGAATGTGCTAACAATCTTGTTCCAAATGCATAATTATAAAGCAGGTGCACTTATTATTTAATTGACAGCAAACAGCTTCTAATGTCTTCAACAACCAAGATGATGATGATATCAGAGAAGTCTGTTATGCTCATCATTCATATCATTCATTAAATACACAAGAGAACTTTAGCTGGAATCTCTCTGTAGATCCATTGTCCTGCTTATATCAATAGCAGTTAATTTAAACACACACACAGAAATAAAACTCCATTATTTCTAGCACACCCCTTTCTAATAAACTGTATTTTCCTGAAATTAAACCCTGGATGGAAAAAAAATACTATATACATTTATATAGATATTGTTTTTTTGCTACTGAGATTTGTTCCCACATTTATAGTAACATTAGTGGTTAAAGGCACAGGAAATGGGGAAGACTGGAAGGATAGTTTTCTGACCACAGTCCCAATAGGTGGCTGCCACCATGGTCCCTCAGCTTTCAAAAGGAAAAGAAGCTAGTGAATATAAGAAAAAAGTAGACAAAATTTTGATTTGTTGTGAATACCCTTAGTTTAGATAAAGATGACTCATGACTCTAGAAACAATCTAAAACTAATGGTTACAAACAAATATAAGAATATAATTGATGTTGGTTTCTAGCTCATTTCATTTGAACTTCAGACTTTCTCTTATCAGCAGGATCCTGGCTACAAACGGGAGGACTCAAACTCTAATTAGCTTAAGCAGAAAAGAGAATTTATTGATTCATATATCTGAAAAGTCCAGGGTCAGATCTGATTTCAGTCATGGCTGAACCCAGGGACTCAACACATCCCTTTCCACTTGCTTCTCTTCCTTACAGACACTCTAATAAATGGAGCAAGATAGCCAAAGTGTTCACCACCCATCACCCCCAAGACCCACATCAAGCCAGGTGAAATTGGTGTCTTCTTTGATCTGGCAGAGAATTCCTGGTGGAGAATCTGATTGGCCTAAATTGGATTGTGTGCCTCTCTATGCAACAGTACAAGAAAAAGGGACAATCGCTTTTGAACTCCAAAATGAAATCAGAAGCCCCACATGAAAGCAGGGTTTTGTTTATCAAAATAAATGGAAAGGGTTCCTGGATACCTCATAACGGTAGATTCCTTTGCATTTCACTGTGAACTTCCCCCAACTTTTTTTCTTACTATATATTTGTAAAGACATAATACATAACAACTACCATATAGATTCTGAAATATACACACCTTTCCTTGGTGTTCAAATTCTGCATTTATTTCCAAGTTTTGGGATTTCTCTGATTTATTTGCATTTGTTCTCTGGTCAGGACAAGGCTCCTTTTGGTGTAGTTATCCAAACCTTATTTTAGAGTCTGTTTCCTGTAATACAGCATTCACGACACCAGGGTTCCTAACAGTCTTTGTCCTCCAAGAATGTCATCAGAGTTCCATTTTTTTAATAGACTCTTCTCATATGGTGGTCTGTTGATAGCTCAAACATCGCATTGTAATAGCTTTGCAGGCTCTGTTTTCAGCATATAGAACCATGCTTTTTATATTGCAAATCATTATCTTTCTATCATTATCATTATCATCCTTCATGGTAGCTTCTGGTAGGTAAGTCTTGGTATTGGATTGACTTAGGTCATGTGATCACCCTTGGGGTAGGAGGGAAGAGAGAAGGAGTCACTCTCTCTCAATCAAATCTAGAGAGTGGGTTATCTCAGGTTAAATGAGCTCTATTTCCAGAATAAATAATAAATGTCAGGCAAGCAAGAACAACTTATATCCACTACAGTTCTTTTACCAACTACCGGGTCCACTCCGCTGGAATATATATATTCCAGTGCCTGTTACCAATATTTTCTTTTAAGAGTTACTTAAACTTTGATACTATAAGGAAGAAGGGAAAAAAAATAACAGTATTGTGAAGATACCTACTCTAAGCATAATAAAACAGGTGTACCTTAATAGGTCTTCCAGGAATGTTTTAGCTCTTAGCATCTTTTAAGTGTTTCTGCTGAGAAACCATGTTTTCATAACAAGGTTGGTGAGTATTAAACCTGTGAAAGTACTTTCTGGGATTACTATAATTTACAAAACAATAAAAACCTGCTAAAAACATTTATGTATTTTTAAATGTTGTAATCTGGGGATCCTACTGATATTTGTGGTGAAAGATTTGCCCAAGGCTACATAACCCTGCTTGTACATTGCCAGGACTGCAATCTGTTTTATGACAAAACAGATTCATTTATCTCCAAATAAATAAATTACTTTTGTGAACATTTAGAAACATTTGCATAATTAGGCTGTAAGATCTTAGCAGTCTTTTTCATAATAATTAAACTAATCTAATCTTGGACAGGGTAAACAGACTTACTAGGATGAGAGCAGCCTTCAGGCAAGGAACTTACCGCATTCTGCAGAAACTGTAAGGCTGATGATGTTTGTTAATTATTCAGAGCTTTTACTCCCCAGTAATAGCAGCGTTTGTATTGCCTGAAGCTTAGATAGCTACTCCCAGGCACATAAAATTAGACTCTGCCCTTTTTTTTTTTTTTTTTTTTTGACATTCTCTTTAAAAAAAAAAAAAAAAAAACAAAGAAGATACTTAAAATGATTATATACTTTCAACAAGGCGGGCATTAGTTTTCCACTGATGGATCCTGGATCTGCATACAATTGGCCCATTCTTCAGTCATGTGATCTTGATTATCTTTAGACCTGGAAGCTTTCAGACTATACAAATACACAGAGCTGAGGCTTAATAAAAGGGCAGCAAAATGAATGACTTCAGTTTTGGGAACTTCAGGATTCACAAGTTTGGGAAAAAAAGAACTTGAGTAAATTCATTTTAAAGAAGGCCTGTTTTATTTATAATTAACAAAAGGCAACACTTAAAAATGTATATCAAATGGAAATGAATATTTTAGAAACTTTCAGTTCTTTTCTAAACAATCTATCAGACAGTTTGGCTCATATGTGATTTTAATGGTGACTTAGTTGGAGGAAACCACCCTGTATCTTTCTGGTTTTAACTAGTATATTTACCTTAAAACATAAAGCTTAGAAAATGATCTGACAAACAGATGAGACATCAATTATACCAAATTAATGACACAATTTTTATTTAATACTTATTATATCTCCTTTTGCAAGTAAAAACTACTTTTCTACAGGTTTTTCAAAAGAAATATAATAATTGATGTTTTCAAGAACAATTCCTGAGAACCTTGGTGAATTGAGAATTTATAAGTGGAATAAATGTTCATTGGGTTCAGAGGTAACATGGTTATATTTAATACATTCATTCTCATTCATATGAAATAAATGTGGTTTCAGTAACACTATCATCAGCAAAGTAATGGTATTATCTGTCCTTTGTAAGTCAAGTCATCTCTGTCTATAATTTATTCATTTATGCATGATATATTTTATTTTCACTTGTATTTAGAAGAGCTTCTAGAATGATTATCTATTCCTGAAATGTTCAAACCTCACAGTGCATTTAATTAAGACATCACAAGCTGCTACTCCATGGGAAGAGACTGGTGATGTCATAGGCATGGGGCATTCGAGACTGACAATCAGGAACTAGAAATCAAAGATTTAAAAAAATTATTGTGCAAATTCTAGTCTTTGGGGAGGAGAATGGGAAAGATAAGGCAAAAGAGATAATTTATCAGTCTTACTCAAAGCAGCTTTTCTACCATAAATGTGAAAACAATAGTTTCTGTTCAGTCTTTTATAAATTACATTTTTGATAACTTGAAGTTCATTAAACATTTATTTAAAATTTTGGATTATACTCACACAGTTAGCCATAAAACATGATTCTGATGAAAATCTTCTATTATATTTAAAGGTTTAGAAATCATGTGTTCTAGGAAGTTATATTTTCCCTTTGCCACTTTTAGAATTCCCATTTTGCTAATTTTTGAAATCATAGACATAATAGAATACATGACCTCTATTCTCCCTTTTTTAAAAAATAAAGGACTACTTAGATAAAATTGAGATTAAAGTTGCAATTAATCTTTTCTTAATAATTTTATTTTGTTTACAGTTGAGATTTTTGTTGTGCTCTTAAAAACACTAATTTTCTACATTGTTTTAACAGCAAAAGAAGATGCCTTTCATTAAAGAAATATTTTTTTTTCTCAGAAGTTAAGGTAATTGAAGCATAGAGAAATTAGTTTACAGGTTTTACAGAGGAAAAATGGGAACAAGACTCAGATCTACTTACTTTCAAAGGCTAGCTTTCCTGACTTACTGTCATTCTTATTGATGGGACCCTTAGCTATTTTCTTCTGAATTGTTTTATAACCTGAGAGTTGGTTAAAATAATAGACAAATAGTAGATATCTCCAAACTTCTACTGATCTTACATTCTATTAATATAATTTTTTGACAGAGTAATACATCCCTGACATATATATGTATATTTATTTTTAAATTAGGTGCATATACTGTTACTAAATATGATTAATAACACATATTTAATTTGAAGAATTTGAATTTTAATATTTCTTTAAAACAAAAAGAGACACAAAATGAATGGGGCTGTCCAGCCCCAAAATAGGAACATATATATGGGCTACTGAGTGTTGAGGAGACAATACTCTTTGGCTCTCCCATATTTTGCATATTTTATGAGCAGAGGAGCTAGCTATCTTTTGTTTTGGACTATCTTTTCCTGGATACTTGTATAGTAAATCACCTTAGAAGATAAAAAGAGTGCTTCTGGAGCAGAAAGCAGGTTTGTGGCTGTCCAGTTTAAGAAAATGTCTATTTCCAGGCCCAAACCAGGCAGTTTTGCTTTTGTCCATAGTAAAAGACTGGTATTCCTCAGGTGTGGTACAAACCCAGTGAATGTACAACCTCTCCTTGGACTGTTTAGCATTGCACCAGTGGGTCTTGGGGAGTAAGGGGGAACTCATGCAAACACGAAGCTCATGCTGCCCTACCTGCTGTACCTTAGATAATCAAGTCCCTTTTCTTTGAACCAGGAGTCTCATGGCTACTGCTAATATCTAGAAAACTTCAGCAGGCCAACTTATTAGGTTGGAAGTAGGATAAAAATCTCACTCTTCACTGTTTTTGACGTTGACCCAAGAACCAGTGAGGTTTTTACATTGCTGATTAATTGGGCTTAAAGATTGATAATTACAAAGTTCACAGGATATAACTAAATTTTGGAACCCAGGTGTGTACACAAAATTCTTATAAATAAGTTCAGAAGTCATTTAAATGATCATAGAAAATAGCCCTGTGGTATATAAGACACAACTGTAAATCTGAGACTGAGTCCTTGTTTGAAAGGTGAATCTAGATTGATTTATTTATCTTTTATTTATAAAAATTTTATTCTAACTTGTTCTGAAATATGGGTTTTCTTTTAAGTCAAATATATTGAAGTAACTTTCAGCCTCCAGTTTTATTATAAAAGTTGTTAAATTTTAGCATTGTTTAAAAATGAAATCTTGAGTGAATTAACTTTATCACAAGAAAAAAATTAATTTTTACAAGTACTATTAAACAGAACATATTATCTAGTAGTATAGCACATATATGAATACCAGAAAAAAATTGTAACAAAAAGGGGTTAGAATTTTTATACAACAAAAATGTAAGGGGTATGACCTTCTGTCTCTACAATGCCATAATTTGCTAATTTTCAAGGTAATATATGCACTTACGGAAAATTCGCTTTTCTAAATAATAGAAGTAAGTACATATTTCAAATAGTCTTTTAAGTAATTTTGAAGTTTTGGGCCAATTTTTTCTTCATTATCATTAAATCATCATTGTGTACCTTGTAAAATGACTGATAAAGGCTTTTAGTAGCTATGCCATTTCCTATTGTCTGCCTGTGCTTGCATTATCAGTATTATCATCAATCTTTTTATTTCAGTGTCCACTATGTGTAGGTAAGTGTAGTCAAATTAGCTCTTACAACTGATAAATTCACATACTCCAATGAAACACATGCAGAAAGGTGCAGTTTGCTAAAAGCAGACAAAGGTGTAAGCTTTCTCTCTTTATGTCAACCTGCCCTGGGTGTTCTGCTGGCCTCACACTCATTTATCACATAAGGACACATGCCCATCTAACACAGAAACTACTGATAAAAAAAAATAGATAATGAAAATGATGATGCTTACAAAAATAAACTTTAAAAGACTTATGTCACTAAGGCAAAACCTTTGGTTTCTAATGATGATGATATTTACATTTTTTAAATAGTGCCTTTCAAAAATCCCATAGATTACTATCTCTTCTGTTCTGAATGTTTGAAAATATCTGGTGGTGTTTTTATTTTTTTCTTTAGTGAAATGTGCTTATTCTTTTTTATTTATTTCTTTTTCTTTTTTTTTTTTTTTGATTCTAAGATTGATTTTTTCTTTTATTATCCCAACTCCTCTCCCAATCCCTTTTTGCCCCTTCGGATGTTTAGTAAGTACAATAGTTTCCTATTGCAGCTATAACAAATTACCACAAATTTAGTGGTTTAAAACAACTCAAATATTATTCCACATCTTTTGAAAAGGTCAGAAGTCTAAAATAAGTCTCATGGGGTTAACATCAAAATGTCAGCATGTCTTCATTCCTCCTAGAGGCTCTAGTGGAGAATGTAGTTTCTTGACTTGTCCAGTTTGCAGATATTGTCCCCTTTTCTTGCCTGGTGGCCCCTTTCCATCACTAAAGCCAGAAATTGCATTGTTCTATTACAGTTGTTCCAATTTTCTGGTGGTATTCTTAGTAGTAAGCTGAGAAAGTTCATATTAACGTATTCCTTCTTTACTACTGAATTGACAGTATTCATTGCCCTTAATAGTTACCTTTCAATGGCTTAAAAAGTAAAAGTTCATATATGTTTACCAATGCTTATTTTTTTAAATCTCCCTTCTCCCCTTTTTTTTCTAATTAGAAAATCTTCTCAAATTACTTTAGTGCAAATTAAGGATTTATCACTTCACATAAGCAAAAATTCGGTAATAGAACTTCTTTCAGACATAGCCTGTTCCAAAAACTGAAACCAAACCATCAGGGCACCATGACAGTTAGTAATCAATTCTCCTTTCTTTGTAGAGACTTCCTCCTCAAACTCTACTATTTAGGCATTGTAGCCTTAAGCTAGTATATCCCCAGGTTTAAATTAAAAAGGACAGAGAGAATGCCACATACCTGTAGCGACCACATAATTCCCAGAATTCATTTTGATTCAATGGATTTGTATATTTCATTCATCTTTGATCACTGTGAGAATTTTATTTTAATAAGTATTGTCATGTAGCATTGTGATTGGCCAGATCTGTGCCACATGCTATGTGCCCTATAGAAGAATGTTTAGGTCCCAAAGGACAGGTTGGATTTTGTTATTATGAAAAAGACTAAATTCATTATGAGATGGCAAAAATAATAAAATATTCTCTACTTTGTACTATGCTTTCATAATTATCCTGTTAGCATTACCATACCTACTTCACAGATGAAGAACTGAGACCTACCAAGTGGTGTGGTTAGGACTGAAATGCAGGTCTCCTCTCTCTTAGTTTGGTGCTATTCCCCTGGACTAGATTCTGCTGCATAGTAGGATAAATATTTACTATTCTAAAAAATGAATAACAGAACTCTCTTCTCCCCCATGACAAATAAAAGAAACTGAGTGACAGTGTCTGGGCCAAACCAAATATTAAATAATAAGAGAATTTAAGTTTTTTCTTAAAGATAAATAATAAAAGATTCCATATTTTCTTCTTGTAACCCAATGGATTATATACTTTTGTTCAGCACCTTATCTGGAAACCACTAAAATGCAAGTGTGCCAGTCATCATCAGTCTATTTATACTTAGGGTCATTACCTGCTCACTTGTTTTTCTTTCTTTCTTTCTTTCTTTCTTTCTTTCTTTCTTTCTTTCTTTCTTTCTTTCTTTCTTTCTTTCTTTCTTTCTTTCTTTCTTTCTTTCTTTCTTTCTTTCTTTCTTTCTTTCTTTCTTTCTTTCTTTCTTTCTTTCTTTCTTTCTTTCTTTCTTTCTTTCTTTCTTTCTTTCTTTCTTTCTTTCTTTCTTTCTTTCTTTCTTTCTTCTTTCTTTCTTTCTTTCTTTCTCTTTCTTTCTTTCTCTTCTCTTCTTCTTCTTCTTCTTCTTCTTCTTCTTCTTCTTCTTCTTCTTCTTCTTCTTCTTCTTCTTTCTTCTTCTCTTCTCTCTCTCTCTCTCTCTCTCTCTCTCTCTCTCTCTCTCTCTCCTCTCTCTCTCTCTCTCTCTCTCTCTCTCTCTCTCTCTCTCTCTCCTCTCTCTCTCTCTCTCTCTCTCTCTCTCTCTCTCTCTCTCACTCTCCTCTCCTCTCCTCTCCTCTCCTCTCCTCTCCCCTCCCTCTCTCTTTCTTTCTTTCTTCTTTCTTTCTTCCACATTGAAATACATTTTCAAGGCCCTTAATTTTCCTAAGACTCCAAGACTTACAAGGTAGTCTTGACCACGGGAGAATAAGAGAAGATATCCCTCCCACCCCTTTACCCCTAAACCCACCCTACTTCCTTTGGTGTCTCCTCCATGGGTAAGTTCTCTCTATGCCACTGCATCCTGTTAGATAGCTCCATCTCCTGTCAGAGAGACCTGCCCACTTCCAACCCTGCCCAGTCATCCATCAGTCCACTTCTGCCTTCTGAAACATCTTTCTTTCCACTGCCCTCCAGCCCTGTAGGTTGTAGGGACATTTAGCTGTTGCTAATCTTTGGGTTGCTTTTCATCCTGTGTTAACAATCCTTCATGTTAAAGGGCATCTGTGTAAAATTTGTAGTGATTTATGGTTTTCTGACTTATCCTTGAGTGATAAAGCAAGGTATATCAATTAAAGGCTACTTCATATCTAGCAGGTCTGTTTATCTAACATGGTAAGTCCATGAAGAGAACATGACCAGCGGAGTTAAAATGAAATGTTTTATAAGGACATTGAAATGAATGGATAAAACAAATTAGTTCCTACTCAGATGACTAAATTTGCTAATTGTGTAACAAAAAAACCTTATGCAGGGATTGTCTTTAAGATAAGATCTGACTTTGACTCCAAGCCAGGAAAGACTTCTGAAATTTCTCCACTATCAAACCATAGTTCCCAAAGATGGAATGGAGCCAGGATTTCACTTCCATTCATATAATCTTAGAAGTATTTAACTGTGTGAACTATTAACAGACAAGCCAGTTTTGGAAGAACATGAGCCACTAGTAGTTTGTATACAACATTCTGGCCATCTTATTTATGTGAGTTAAAGAAGTCAAGTCAGGAGTGGGGAAATAAGAAAATAATCAAGAACAAGTCACAATAAAACTGAATAAAGAAAGGAAGTTATATTTGTGGATAAACCAAATAGCTCTGTCCCATTGTTTTAAATGATACAGCAGAGTATATTATCAGAGACTCCTATAAAGGATTCTTTCAAATAAAAAAATTATCTCAGATGAGCACTGAACACTATAGATGTCACTATAGAAAGCTGTTATTGATTCACTTCTGTTTAATTTCCTCTTAGGCTTTTGGTCAAGGCAATAAGCTCTTTATGGTTGTGCGACAAATGTCTCTTGTGTTCTTCCATAAAACCAAGGTAAGATAATGGCATATTGAATGTATAAAGGACAAGTTTGCCTTGACATCATGGTAATACTCCCTAGTACATTCATATTGAAATTTTTATTTGAGGGTCTTCTCTAGGCAAGTCAATGTCCTGTAATAAAAATATAATTGCTATAGCAAATATATTATAGTTAGCTCTCCTAAAAGGACCATTGTTGTACCAGGGTAAATTGCCTTGTAAGTTGTGTCTTGCTTTTGGATTGACAGCACCTCTGAAAATGCCAATTTTTTCATCATTTCAAAGGCACATTATATGTTGCAGCAATTTGACAAAATTAGCACTGTGGCTTGGTGGACATTTCAGTATTGATTTTGATTCTAGTCTTTTTAGGGAGACTGGAAATATTTTCAAATTATCTCTAGCTTTTAGCAGTAAAAAAATTATTCCTTCTTATGGATAAAAGCTTCCGAAAGAAACATTACTCTCCTCTGGTGCTTGATTTTCTTGGAGAATATCCTAGTAAATTGGCACTCTGGCCCAACTATAAAAATATTAACCAGTCTCTCTGCATTCTGATAGGTTATCTTAAGGTACACCTACATTCCTGTCCTTACCAATTGAGTATAGAAACCATATACATTAGTTTCCAAGCCCATATCTGTCTGTTGTGCTCTTATAATAATTATAAAATATAATTAAATATCATATAATTAAAAAATACATATCAAAACACTTGCTTCTATAAAACACTAATTAGAATAACCTGGAAAGACTTCATAAACATGAATTGCTAAAAATTTGACCTTGGAATAAGATATATTGATGACAAGATTATTTTGTCAAGGGAAGGGTATGGGGATTGCTTATGAAAATCTAAAAGGATTCTGTACAAGACTTCTTTACAAACTTTTTAAATTCTTATTTTAAAAGTGTTTTAAAGTTGTTAAAGAACACATTATTATTCTGATCTCCAGATTCATACACTGAGGAAAGAGCTTGGTTCTGAATCAAAAGATTAGTGAATAAAGGTATATTTGTAACTTTTTAAAGCATAATAACATTAGTACTGAAAAACCCCACTAATCTAAAATGTTAATTATACAAAATTCAATTGTGATTTAATTATTCAAACATGAGCCATCACCCCTCATGGAATCAGGAAATGAACTTTCTAAAAATCTTGGTTTTTACAAGGTTTTCACATACCAGTTCACTTAAAAGAAATGAAAGCCTTGGAAACAAGTCCATGAATACAGCATGCTAATCAAAATGCACTTCTTGGCACTTTTCCTGTGGTCACCCTAGGGAAAATATGTCTGCCACTCCACAGCAAGCACAAAATTTTATGCTGACTTTCAGGCAAAACACCAATGTAATTGACATGTACTACTAATCAGATAAGTATAACACATGATAATTTCTTTTCCTCTGTGACTAAGAGTGATATGCTTCAGTGGTTATCACAGCATGCATGAGGCTACCCTCTTATATGCACATAGGTATTCAAGTAATACATTTTGAAAACCAGCACAAGGCACTCTATCCATATGTGGTGAAGTAATTGAAGCAATTGCCATGTGAGTTGCTGGTCACCACATCTGTATATTTCTCCAGGCTGCAATCAGTACCAGATGTTCTACCAGATGATGGTTTATGATGCCACAAGGTATTTCTGACAGTCCTAGTGGAGATGCAAGTCCTGTGTTAACTTTATCCTGCAGCATGACAGCGAGATCCAAGAGGAGACAGCATGGTGACCAAAGAGACATTGGTCTGAAGAGCTCCACTCATTCTTGCCATGTTAATAGACACACAGGAAGAAGAAAGAAATAACAATCCCCCTACAATCACAGAAGTTGCTAGACTTAATAAAATTATTTATTATCATACCATTCTCCAAATTCTTTGTAATTGAACTTCTCATTACATTAGCCACTGGTGAATATCCTAAAATTTTTGCTTAAGCATATTGATTCTTTTAGTTCAGTGCTCTTAATTTCTTAATGTATATTTGCATAATTACAGAGGGTCTCTGTACTTTTCACTTAGAATGCACTTTTTAAAGTTTACTAAATTCTTTGTCTATATTTTTAAATAAATATATGACCTTGTTAATATCATTTCAAGTAACTTATTTTTCTGAAATACTTTTCTAAAATCATTCATCTTATACATGTTGATTGAGTACTCTCATGTACCAACAGTGTTATAGGCTTTGAGGATAAAACAATAAATAAAATAGATAAAATTTCTGTCCTCATGCAATTAAAATTAAAGCAAGAGAGATTACATTTTCCTGGGGGATCTTATATTCTATTAAGGAAATTCTAATGATCTATTATAAAATTAACACCTGTGTAGAGAAGAGTATCAAGAAAATGAGATGTGACTGAGAAGGGTAACAAGGGTTCCTCTTTGCACAGGAGTTTGACCTGGCTTTTCAGGGCAATGGCCTCAGAAGCCAGAATGATGTTGCCAGCTGTGTTGTTGGCCTATTGACATATTCTCAGTGCTGAAAAAAAGACATAGCTGCCATCATCATGGAGACAACCTCTGCTCTGGTACTTCCTCAAGGAGTCTAAGTCCTCCACAGAGGCCAGAATCCCCAAAAGCTAGAGACATGTGTGGGCCTTGGTAATGCATGATAAGCAGCCCCAGCCTGGGGTGACTCCAGGGAGTGAGCAAAGTCCTTCCAACCCCCTCAGATAACAGCTAGAGCCAGGTATCCCCATTCTTCAGAGCTCAAATGAGATTGATTACGTTGACTTAGACATTGAGTAGACATTCCAGTTCTTACCTTGTCTAACTTGAATAAGTTTCCTGGCTCTATTTCCTCTGTGCCCAGGGTGAACTTCTCCAGAAAAGTGAAATGCCTGGCTGGCCTGGAGCTTTTACCCTTACCTGGCTTATAGCATCCAGAGAAAGCAGGAATGTCTAGAGGGCAGTAGTGAGCTGGACTTGGAATTTCTTCAGAGTCTGGAGTGCAAGGTGTGTACGAGGCCAGGTTGTTGTTGGTGGGCCTTTAGTGATGGGCCCCGCTGTGGTTCTGTTGAAGATAAGTGATGAGACTATTTGAATGCTCCTTGAAGTTATAGTGTTGTAGGACCTGACAAAATGAGAGTAACCCAGGGCTGGAAAGTGACCAGAGATTTACCTAGAGGAAGAAGTGCTTCTCTAAATAGGACAGATGTTTCAAAGGGTACTTGGTAGAGAATGGGTTAATGACTGGTGGAATGAGTCAGGTGGTTTTAGGATTAAGATGAAGGAGAATCTCAGCAGCTCAGCTCCAACTACACCATGTAGTGCACTAGAGAACACTTTCCCAGGCTAGAGGAGTTCATGATTGTCAGTTCTGTCAAACTATAGTCCTCTACAAAGGGCAAGTCATGAGAAATAGATGACCTCTTTTGGGTTTTCTCCTTTTGAAGGATTAATACACTTATTTACTACCTTGTTACTGAGAACATGTGGCATAGGAATGGAACTCAGAGGAATAGGAGCTGCTTCTACCTGTGACAGAGCCTGAAGCCATGGGCCATTTGAGGCAGAACCAGAAGGTTGAGACAGCTCTATATTCCCATCTGTAAAGCAGAGTAGAATGCTGGAGGGAGACGGGGCCTGCTCTGGGCTTGCATCTAACTAATACAACTAATTTTGTGTTTAGTCAACAGTCATCTGCCCTGGATTACCAAGGAGTTACTGTACCTTCTTCTTTGGTCTCTTCTACCTTGCTCCATTATAGAGGAAAGGTGTAGTACTTAATGAAATTCTAGTGTTTTACACTAGTGAGAAAACCAAAGGATATCTATATTTATGGGGGAATAACAATAAAAAAAAAAATCAGGTTTTTTAGAAAGTTTTCTCTACTCTTATGACATAAAGGTAGACCTTCTTAATATTTTGACATTCTTCCTGACTTTCTTCTCTGTATATTTCTCATTGTTTAAAGCATAATAAATATACAATTTTTAAAAAATTATCATTATCACATGAGTATTTGTCATGTTACTAAAAGTACTGCATTTCAGCATTTTAATAATTGTATTATATTCTGTGATACAAGATTTACTTACCAATTTACCTATTGTTGGAAATTTATAGCATTTCTAATTTTCCCACTCTGAACAATATTGCAATGAGAATTTCTGTATTTTAGAGATGTTCAAGATATAATATGTATATGGATATATATTTCATATATATGGATTATTATATGAAATCACTTCCCAAGAATAACATGTGATATTTTCTTTTTCAAAAAGGACTTTCCAACCCTAGACATTATTATTATAGAATAACTATGACAAGTATTAAAATTAAAAAGTATCTTATTTCAGTATACATTTACTTGATTGCTAATAAGGGTAAACATTCCAGAATTTCATTAAAAATTTAAACTTTTAATTTTTATATTTAAGCTGTATATTTAAACTAGTTAGATGGACTCTGAGACAAAACTACCTAGATCAGCATCTTGGTTCTTCTACTAACGACGTGTGTATAGCCTCAGTCTCCTCACCTGCAAAATGAGAATGATGATAATAATACAATGGCTACTTCACAAAATTATTGTGAATAGTAAATGGGTTAAAATCTGCAAAACACTTAGTCTGAGACATATAGTAAGTTTTTTTAAGTTTTGGCTATTATTGTTTTTATTATAGTGTTATTGTCTTTATGACTCTTTAATTATTTCATTTTTATCCTTTAAATTCTTCCCAGGTTTATTTATTTGTCTAATTTTTCTTTTCATGCCACTGGAAATAAAAACTCCCTTTGTGATGTTAATCATATTATAATTTTTATCACTACCTAAAAACACTTGCCTTTTCATCTACGCCTCTAGTTCATATCTCTTCCTTGC